>NW_028327496.1:25000-42500 GCF_031878675.1 Megascapheus bottae
TTAGGGTTAGGTTTAGGGTTAGGTTTAGGGTAAGGGTTAGGGTTAGTTTTAGGGTTGGGGTTAGGGTAAGGGTAAGGGTTAGGGTTAGGGTTAGGGTTAGGGATAGGGTTAAGGTTACGGTTAGGGTTAGGGTTAGGGTTAGGGTTAGGTTTAGGGTTAGGGTTAGTGTAAGGGTAAGGGTTAGGGTTAGGCTTAGGGTTAGGGTTTGGGAAAGGGTAAGGGTTAGGGTTAGGGTTAGGGTTAGGGTAAGGATTAGGGTTAGGGTTAGGGTTTTGGTTAGTGTAAGTGTTAGGGTTAGGGTTAGCATTAAGGTTAGGGATAGTGTTAAGGTAAGGGTAAGGTTAGGGTTACGTTTAGGGTTAGGGTTAGGGTAAGGGTTAAGTTAAGGGTTAGTTTCAAGGTTACCATTGAGGTTATGTTAAGGTTTAGGCTAAGGGTAAGGGTTAGGGTAAGGGTTAGAGTTAGGGTTAGGGTTAGGGTTAGGGTTAAGGTTAGGTTTAGGGTTAGGTTTAGGGTAAGGGTAATGGTTAGGTTTAGTGTTAGTGTTAGGCTTTGGGTTAGGGTTAGGGTAAGGGTTAGGGTTAGGGATAGGGGTTAGTGTTAGGGTTAGGGTTAGGGTTAGCATTAAGGTTATGGTTAGGGTTAGGGTTAGGGTTAATGTTAGGGTTAGGCTTAGGTAAAGGTTAGGGTTAGGGTTAGGGTAAGGGTTAGGGTTAGGGTTAGGTGTTAGGGTTAGGGTTAAGGTTAGGGTAAGGGTAAGGGTTAGGGTTAGGGTTAGGGTTAGGATAAGGGTTAGGGTTAGGGGTTAGGGTTAGGGTTAGGGTTAGGGTAAGGTTTAGGGTTAGGGTTTGGCTTAGTGTGAGGGTTAGGTTAAGGGTTAGGGTTAGGGTTGGGGTTTGGGTTAGGGTTAGGTTAGGTTAAGAGTTAGGGTAGGGGTTAGGGTTAGGTAAGGGTTAGGCTTAGGGTTAGGGTTAGCTTTAGGGTAAGGGTAAAGGGTAGGGTTAGGGTTAGGGTGAAGGTTAGGTTATGGTTAGGGTTAGAGTTAGGGTAAGGTTAAGTGTTAGGGTTAAGTTTAGGGTTAGTGTTAGGGTGAAGGTTAGGGTTAGGGTTAGGGTTAAAGTTAGGGTAAGGGTAAGTGTTAGGGTTAAAGTTAGGGTTAGGGTTAGGGTTAGAATTAGGGTTAGGGTAAGGGTAAGTGTTAGGGTTAGGGTTAGAGTTAGGGTTAGGTTTAAGGTTAGGGTTAGGGTTAGGGAAAGGGTAAGGTTTAGGGTTAGTGTTAGGATTAGGTTTAGGGTAAGGGTTAGGGTTAGGGTTAGGGTTAGGTTTAGTGTTAGCATTAAGTTTATGTTTAGGGTTAGGGTAAGGGTAAGGGTTAATGTTAGGGTAAGGGTTAGGGTTAGGGTTAGGTGTTAGGGTTAGGGTTAGGGTTAAAGTTAGGGTAAGGGTTAGGGTTAGGGTACGGTAAGGGTTCGGTTTCGGGATAGGTTTACGGTAAGGGTTAGCGTTAGGGGTTAGGGTTAGGGTTATGGTTAGGGTAAGGGTTAGGGTTAGGGTTAGGGTTTGGGTTAGTGTTAGGGTTAGGGTAAGAATTAGGGTTAGGGTTAGGGTTAGGGTAAGGGTAAGTGTTAGGGTTAGCTTTAGGGTTAGATTTAGGGTTAGGTTAAGGGTTAGGGTTAGGGTTAGGGTTAGGATTAAGGTTAGGGTTAGGGTTAGGGTAAGGGTAAGTGTTAGGTTAGGGTTAGGGTTACTGAAAGTGTTAGGGTTAGGTTTAGGGTTAGGGTTAGAGTTTGGGGAAGGGTAAGGGGTAGGGTTATGGTTAGGGTTAGGGTTAGGGGTTAGGGTTAGGGTTAGGGTTAGGCTTAGGTTTAGGGTTTGGGTTAGGGTAAGGGTTAGGGTTAGAGTTAGGATTAGGTTTAGGTTTAGGGTTAGGGGTAGGGTAAGGGTAAGGGTTAGGGTTAGGTTTAGGATAGGGTTAAGGTTACGGTTAGGGTTAGGGTTAGGGTTAGGGTTAGGTTTAGGGTTAGGTTTAGGGTAAGTGTAAGTGTTCGGATTAGGGTTAGCGTTAGGTTTTGTGAAAGGGTTAGGCTTAGGGTTGGAGTAAGGGTAAGAGTTAGGGTTAGGGTTAGGTTTACAGTAGGGTTAGGGTTAGGTTTATGGTTATATTTAGGGTAAGGGTAAGGGTTAGGGTTAGGGTTAGGGTTAGGGTAAGGGTAAGTGTCAGGGTTAGGTTTAGGTTTAGGGTTAGGGTTAGGTTAAGGTTAAGGTTAGGGTCAGGGTTAGGGGTAGGGTAAGGGTAAGTATTAGGGTTAGGGGTAGGGTTAAGGTAGGATAAGGGTAAGGGTTAGGGTTAGGTTTAGGGTAAGGGTAAGTGTTAGGGTTAGGGTTAGGGTTAGGGTAAGGGTAAGGTTTAGGTTTAGGGTTAGGGTTAGGGGTTAGGGTTAGGGTTAGGGTTAAGATAAGGCTAAGGGCTAGGCTTACGGTTAGGGTTACGGTTAGGTTTGGGGTAAGGGTAAGGTTTAGGGTTAGGGTTAGGTTTAGGTTTACGGTAAGGGTAAGTGTTAGGGTTAGGGTTAGGTTTAGGGATAGGTTGGGTTTGGATTAGGGTTAGGTGTAGGGTTAGGGAAAGGGTAAGGTCAGGGTTAGGGTTAGGGTTAGGTTTAGGGAAAGGGTACGGGTTAGGGTTAGGGTTAGCATTAAGGTTAGTGTTAGGGTTACAGTAAGGGTAAGGGTTAGGGTTAGGGTTAGGGTTAGGGTTAGGGTAAGGGTGAGTGTTAGTGTTAGGTTAGGGTTAGGTTTAAGGTTAGGTTTAGGGTTAGTGTTAGGGTAAGGGTAAGGGTTCAGTTTATTTTTAGTGTTAGGGTTAGGGTTAAGGTTAGGGTTAGGGTAAGGGTAAGGTAAGGGTTAGGGTTAGGATTAGGGTTAGAGTTAGGTTTTGGGTTAGGGTTAGGGTAAGGGTAAGGTTTAGGGTTAGGGTTAGGGTTCAGTTTTCGGGTTAGGGTTAGGGTTAGGGTTAAGGTAAGGCTTAGGGTTAGGGTTACGGTTAGGGTTAGGTTTAGGGTAAGGTCAAGGGTAAGGTTTAGGGTTATTTTGGGCTTAGGTTTGGGGTAAGGGTAAGGGTTAGGATTAGGAATAGGTTTAGGGTTTCGTTTAGGGTTAGGGTTAGGGTAAGAATAAGGGTTAGCGTTAGGATTAGGTTTAGGTTTAGGGTTAGGATTAGGGTTAGGTTTAGGGTTAGGGTAAGTGTTAGTGTTAGGGTTAGGGTTAGGGTTAGGGTTAGGTTTAGGGTTAGGGTTAGGGATAAGGTTAGGGGTTAGGGTTTGGGTTACGGTAAGTGTAAGGGTTAGGGTTAGGTTTAGGTTAGGTTTAGGGGTTAGGGTTAGGATTATGGTTAGGGTTAGGGTAATGTTAGGGTTAGGGTCAGGGTTATGGTTAGGGTAAGGGTAAGTGTTAGGGTTAGGGTTAGGGTTAAGGTTAGGGTAAGGGTAAAGGTTTGATTAGGGTTAGGGTTAGGATTAGGTTAAGGGTTAGGGTTAGGTTTAGGGTAAGGGTAAGTGTTAAGGTTAGGGTTAGGGTTAGGCTTAGGGTTAGGTTTTGGTTTTGGGTTAGGATAAGGGTAAGGTTAGGGTTAGGGTTAGGGTTAGGGTAGCGGTAAGGGTTTGGGTTAAGGTTAGGGTTAGGGTTAGGTTTAATGTTGGGGTTAGGGTAAGGATTAGGGATAGGGTAAGGGTTAGGGTTAGGATTAGGGTTAGGGTAAGGGTAAGGGTTAGGGTTAGGTTTAGGGTTGGGGTTAAGGTTACGGTTAGGTTTAGAGTAAGGGTCAGGGTTAGGGTTAGGGTTAGGTTTAGGGTAAGGGTTAGGGTTAGGGATAGGGTTAGGGTCAGGGTAAGGATTAGATTAGGGTTAGGGTTAGGGTTAGGGCTTAGGGTTAGGGTAAGTGTTAGGGTTAGGGTAAGGTTTAGGTTTGGGTTAGGATTAGGGTTAGGGTTAGGGTTAGGGTTAGGTGTTAGGGTTAGGGTTAGGGTTAAGGTAATGGTAAGGGTTAGGGTTAGGGTTAGGGTAAGGGTAAGTTTTAGGGTTAGGGTTAGTGTTAGGTTTAGGGTAAGGGTAACGGTTATGGTTAGGGTTAGGGGTAGGTTTGGGTTAGGATTAGGGTTAGGGTTAGGGTTAGGGAAAGGGTAAGAGTTATGGTTATGGTTAGGGTTAGGGTTAGAGATAGGGTAAGGGTTAGTTTTAGATTTAGGGTTAGTGTTAGGGTTAGGTTAAGGTTAAGGTTAAGTTTAGGGTAAGGGTAAGGGTTACGGTTAGGATTAGGATTAGGGGTTAGGGTTAGGGTTAGGGTTAGGGTCAGGGTAAGTGTTAGGGTTAGGGTTAGGGTTAGGTTTAGAGTTAGGGTAAGGGTTAGGGTTGGGTTTTAGGGTTCGGGTTAAAGTTGGGGTTTGGGTTAGGGGAAGGGTAAGGCTTAGGGTTGGGGTTAGGGTTACGCTAAGTTTAGCGTTAGGTTTAGGGTTAGGGTTAGAGTTTGGGGAAGGGTAAGGGTTAGGATCAGGGTTATGGTTAGGTTTAGGGTTAGAGTTAGGGTTAGGGTTAGGTTTAGGGTTAGGGTAGGGTTAGGTTAGGATTAGGATTAGGGTTAGGTTTAGGGTTAGGGTTAGAGTAAGTGTAAGGGTAAGGGTTAGGGTTAGGGTTAGGGACAGAATTAAGGTTATGGTAGGGTTAGGGTTAGGTTTAGGGTTAGGGTTACGATAAGGGTAAGTGTTAGAGTTAGGTTTAGGGTTAGGGTTTGGAAAAGGGTAAGGGTTAGGCTTAGGGTTAGGATAAGGATTAGGGTTAGGGTTATGTTTAGAGTAAGGGTTAGTATTAGGGTTAGGGTTAGCATTAAGGTTAGGGTTAGTGTTAAGGTAAGGGTAAGGGTTAGGTTTAGGGTTACGGTTAGGTTTAAGGTTAGGGTTAGGGTTAGGGTAAGGTTAGGGGATAGGGTTAGGGTTCGGGTAAGGGGTAAGGTTTAGGGTTAGCTTTAGTTTTAAGATCAGGGTTAGGGTAAGGGTAAGAGTTAGGTTTAGGGTTAGGATTAGGGTTAGGGTTATGGTTAGGGTTAGGGTAAGGGTTAGGTTTAGGGTTGGGGTTAGGGTTAGGATTAGGGGAAGGGTAAGCTTTAGGGTTAGGGTTAGGGTTAGGGTTAGCGTAAGGGTTAGGGTTAGGGTAAGGGTTAGTGTTAGGTTTAGTGTAATGTTTAGGGTAAGGCAATGGTTAGGGTTAGGGTTAGGGTTAAGATTAGGGTTAGGGTAAGGGTAAGGGTAAGGGTTAGGGTTAGTGTTAAGGTTAGGGTAAGGGTTAGGGTTAGGGTTAGGGGTTAGGGTTAGTGTTAGGATTAGTGTAATGGTTAGGGTAAGGGTAAGGGTTAGGGTTAGGGTTATGGTTAGGATTAGGGTAAGGGTTAGGGTAAGTGTAAGGGTTAAGGTTAGGGTTAGAGTTAGGTAGGTTTAGGTTAGGGTTAGGGTTAGGTTTAGGGTAAGTGTTAGGGTTAGGGTTAGGGTTAGGGTTAGGTTCAGTGTTAGCATTAAGGTTATGTTTAGGTTTAGGGTTAGGGTTAGGTTTAGGGTAAGTGTTAGGGTTAGGGTTACAGTTAGGGTTAGGTTTAGGGTAAGGGTTAGGATTAGGGTTAGGGTAAGGGTTAGGGTTAGGGTTAGGTGTTAGGGTTAGGGTTAGGGTTAGAGTTAGGGTAAGGGTTAGGGTTAGGGTAAGGGTACGGGCTAGGGTTAGGGTTAGGTTTACGGTAATGGTTAGGGTTAGAGGTTAGGGTTAGGGTTAGGGTTAATGTTAGGGTTAGGTTTGGGTTAGGGTTTGGTATAGGGTTATGGTTAGGGTAAGGGTTAGGGTTAGGGTTAGGGTATGGGTTAGGGTTAGGGTAAGGGAAAGGGTTAGGTTAGGGTTAGGGTTACGGTTAGTGTTAAGGTTAGGTTTAGGGTTATGGTTACGGGTTAGGGTTAAGGTTAGGGTTAGGCTTAGGTTTAGGGTTAGGGTTAGGGTAAGGGTTACAGTTAGGGTTAGGATTAGGGATAGGGTTAGGGTAAGGGTAAGGATTAGGGTTAGGGTTAGGGATAGGGTTAAGGTTATGTTTAGGGTTAGGTTTAGGGTTAGGTTTAGGGTAAGGGTAGGGTTTAGGATTTAGGGTTAGGGTTAGTGTTAGGTTTTGGGAAAGGGTTAGGGTTAGGGTTAGGGTTGGAGTAAGAGTAAGAGTTAGGGTTATGGTTAGGTTTAGGGTTAGGGTTCGGGTTAGGTTTAGGGTTAGGTTTAGGGTAAGAGTAAGGGTTAGGGTTAGGGTTAGGTTTAGGTTCAGTGTTAGCATTAAGGTTATGTTTAGGGTTAGGGTAAGGGTAAGGGTTAGGGTTAGGGTAAGGGTTAGGGTTAGGGTTAGGTGTTAGGGTTAGGGTTAGGTTTAGAGTTAGGGTAAGGGTTAGGGATAGGTTAAGGGTAAGGGGTAGGGTTCGGGATAGGTTTACGGTAAGGATTAGCGTTAGGGGTTAGGGTTAAGGTTATAGTTATGGTAAGGGTTAGGGTTAGGGTTAGGGTTTGGGTTAGGGTTAGTTCAAGAGTTAGGGTTAGGGTTAGGGTAAGGGCAAGTGTTAGGGTTAGGTTTAGGGTTAGATTTAGGGTTAGGTTAAGGGTTAGGGTTAGGGATAGGGTTAGGTTTAAGGTTAGGGTTAGGGTTAGGGTAAGGGTAAGGGTTAGGTTAGGGTTAGGGTTAGGGAAAGTGTTAGGGTTAGGTTTAGGGTTAGATTTTGTGTTAGGTTAAGCGTTAGGGTTAGGGATAGGGTTAGGGTTAAGGTTAGGGTTAGGGTTAGGGTAAGGGTTAGGTGTTAGGGTTAGGGTTAGGTTTAGGGGAAAGGTTAGGTTTAGGGTTAGGGTTAGGGTTGGAGTAAGGGTAAGAGTTAGGGTTAGTGTTAGGTTTAGGGTTAGGGTTAGGGTTAGGTTTAGGGTTAGGTTTAGGGTAAGGGTAAGGGTTAGGGTTAGGGTTAGGTTTAGGGTAAGGGTAAGTGTCAGTGTTAGGGTTTGGTTTAGGGTTAGGTTTAGGGTTAGGGTTAGGGTTAGGGTAAGTTTAGGGTTAGGGTCAGGGTTAGGGTTAGTGTAAGGGTAAGTATTAGGGTTAGGTTTAGGGTTAGGGTTAAGGTAAGGTAAGTGTAAGGGTAAGGGTTAGGTTTAGTGTAAGGGTAAGTGTTAGGGTTAGGGTTAGGGTTATTGTTAGGGATAAGGTAAGGGTAAGGTTTAGGTTTAGGGTTAGGGTTAGGTGTTAGGGTTAGGGTTAGGGTTAGGTTTGGGGTTAGGGTTAGGGTAAGGGTTAGGGTTAGGGTTAAGATAAGGGTAAGGGTTAGGCTTACGGTTAGGGTTACGGTTAGGTTTGGGGTTAGGGTTAGGGTTAGTTTTAGGGTTAGGTTTGGGTTAGAATTAAGGTTAGTGTTAGGGTTTGGGAAAGGGTAAGGTTAGGGTTAGGGTTAGGGTTAGGGTTAGAGAAAGGGTAAGGGTTAGGGTTAGGGTTAGCATTAAGGTTAGGGTTAGGGTTACAGTAAGGGTAATGCTTAGGGTTAGGTTTAGGGTTAGGGTTAGGGTAAGGGTGAGTGTTACGGTTAGGGTTAGGGTAAGGGTTAGGTTTAGGGTTAGGGTTAGGGTAAGGGTAAGGGTAAGCGTTAGGTTTATTTTTAGTGTTAGGGTTAGGGTTAAGGTTAGGGTTACGGTTAGGGTAAGGTAACGGTTAGGGTTTGGATTAGGGTTAGGGGTTGGGCTTAGGGTTTGGGTTAGGTTTAGGGTAAGGGTAAGGTTTAGGGTTAGCGTTAGGGTTCGTTGTTAGGGTTAGGGTTAAGGTAAGGCTTAGGGTTAGGGTTACGGTTAGGGTTAGGTTTAGGGTAAGGTCAAGGGTAAGATTTAGTGTTAGGTTTGGGGTTAGGGTTGGGGTAAGGGTTAGGATTAGGAATAGGTTTAGGGTTTCGTTTAGGGTTAGGGTAAGAGTAAGGGTTAGCGTTAGGGTTAGGGTTAGGTTTAGGGTTAGGATTAGGGTTAGGTTTAGGGTTAGGGTAAGGGTTAGTGTTAGGGTTAGGCTTATGGTGAGGGTTAAGGTTAGGTTTAGGTTTAGGGTTAGGGTTTATAGTTAGGGTAAGGGTAAGTGTTAGGGTTAGGTTTAGGGTTAGGTTTAGGGTTAGGATAAGGGTAAGTTTAGGGTTAGGATTAGGGTTAGGGTTAGGGGTTAGGGTTTGGGTTACGGTAAGGGTAAGGGTTAGGTTAGGGTTAGGGTTAGGGTTAAGGTTAGAGGAAGGGTAAAGGTTAGGGTTAGGGTAAGTGTAAGTGTTAGGGTTAGCGTTAGGGATAAGGTTAGAGTAAGGGTAAGGGTTAGGGTTAGGGTTAGGGTTAGGATTAGGGTTAGTGTAAGGGTAAGGGTTAGTGTTAGTGTTAAGATTACGATTAGGGTTAGGTAGGGGTTAGGGTTAGGCTTAGGGTTAGAGTTAGGTTTAGGGTTATGGTTAGGGTAAGGGTAAGGGTTAGGTTTAGGGTTATGGTTAGGATTAGGGTAAGGGTTAGGGTAAGTGTAAGGGTTAAGGTTAGGGTTAGAGTTAGGGTTAGGTTTAAGGTTAGGGTTAGGGTTAGGGAAAGTGTAAGGGTTAGGTTTAGGGTTAGGGTTAGGTTTAGGGTAAGTGTTAGGGTTAGGGTTACAGTTAGGGTTAGGTTCAGTGTTAGCATTAAGGTTATGTTTAGGTTTAGGGTAAGGGTAAGGGTTAGGGTTAGGGTAAGGTTAAGGGTTAAGGTTAGGGTTAGTGTTAGGGTGAGGTTTATGGTAAAGGTTAGGATTAGGGTTAGGGTAAGGTTGAGGGTTAGGGTTAGGTGTTAGTGTTACGGTTAGGGTTAGAGTTAGGGTAAGGGTTAGGGTTAGGGTTAGGGTAAGGGTAAGTGTTAGGGTTAGGGTTAGGTTTACGGTAAGGGTTAGGGTTAGGGTAAGGGTTAGGGTAAGGGTTAGAGTTAGGGTTTGGGTTAGGGTTATGGTTAGGGTAAGGGTTATGGTTAGGGTTTGGGTTAGGGTTAGAGTTAGGGTAAGAGTTAGCGTTAGGGTTAGGGTTAGGGTAAGGGTAAGTGTTAGGGTTAGGGTTAGGGTTAGGTTTAGGGTTAGGGTAAGGGTTAGGGTTAGGGTTAGGGTTAGGGTTAAGTTTAGGGTTAGGGTTAGCGTAAGGGTAAGGGTTAGGTTAGGGTTAGGGTTACGGTAAGTGTTAGGGTTAGGTTTAGGGTTAGGGTTAGCGGTTTGGGTTAAGGTTAGGGTTAGGCTTAGGTTTACGGTTAGGGTAAGGGTAAGGGTTAGGGTTAGGTTTAGGATTAGGGTTAGGGTTAGGTAAGGGTAAGGGTTAGGGTTAGGGTTAGGGATAGGGTTAAGGTTACGTTTATGGTTAGGGTTAGGGTTAGGGTTAGGTTTAGGGTTAGGTTTAGGGTAAGGGTAAGGGTAAGGGTTAGGGTTAGGGTTAGGGTTAGGTTTTGGGAAAGGGTTAGGGTTATGGTTAGGGTTGGAGTAAGGGTAAGAGTTAAGGTTAGGGTTAGGTTTTGGATTAGTGTTAGGCTTAGGTTTAGGGTTAGGTTTAGGGTAAGGGTAAGGGTTAGGTTAGGGTTAGGGTTGGGGTTAGGTTTAGCGTTAGGGTTAGGGTAAGGATAGGGTTAGGGTCAGGGTTAGGGTTAGGATAAGTGTAAGTGGTAGGTTTAGGGTTAGGGTTAAGGTAAGGTAAGGGTAAGGGTTAGGGTTAGGGTTAGGGTTAGGGTTAGGGTAAGGGTTAGGGTTAGGTTTAGGTTAAGGATAAGTGTTAGGGTTAGGGTTAGGGTTAGGGTTAAGGTTAGGTTAAAGTTAAGGGTTAGGGTTAGGGTTAGGGGTTAATGTTAGGTTTAGGGTTAGGTTAGGGTTAGTGATAGGTTCAGGCTTAAGGTTAGTGTTAGGGTTAGGGTAAGGGTTAGGGTTATGCTTAGGGTAAGGGTAAGGTTTAGGTTTAGGGTTAGGGTTAGGGGTTAGGGTTAGGGTTAGTGTTAAGATAAGGGTAAAGTTTAGGGTTACTGTTAGGGTTACGGTTAGGTTTAGGGTAAGGGTAAGGTTTAGGGTTAGGGTTAGGGTTAGGTTTAGGGTAAGGGTAAGGGTTAGGGTTAGGGTTAGGGTTAGGGTTAGGTTTGGGTTAGGATTAGGTTTAGGGTTAGGGTTAGGGTTAGGGTTAGGGTAAGGGTTAGCGTTAGGGCTAGGGTTAGGGTAAGGGTTAGTGTTAGGGTTAGGGTTAGGGTTAGGTTTAGGGTTAGGGTTAGGTTTAGGGTTAGGTTTAGGGTAAGGGTAAGTGTTAGGTCTACGGTTAGTGTTAGGGTTAATGTTAAGGTTAGGGTTAGGGTTAGGGTAAGGGTAAGGGTTAGGGTTAGGATTAGGGTTAGGGTTAGGGTTAAGGTAATGCTTTGGGTTAGGGTTACGGTTAGGGTTAGGTTTAAGGTAAGGGTAAGAGTAAGGTTTAGAGTTAGGTTTAGGGTTAGGGTTGGGGTAAGGGTAAGGGTTAGGATTAGGTTAGGGTTAGGGTTTCGTTTAGGGTTAGGGTTAGGGTAAGAGTAAGGGTTAGCGTTAGGGTTAGGGTTAGGGTTAGGATTAGCGATAGGGTTAGGGTTAGGGTAAGCGCTAGTGTTAGGGTTAGGATTAGGGTGAGGTTTAGGGTTAGTGTTAGGGTTAGGTTAGGTTTAGAGTTAGGGTTTATAGGTAGGGTAAGGGTAAGTTTTAGGGTTAAGTTTAGGGTTAGGTTTAAAGTTAGGATAAGGGTAAGGTTAGCGTTAGGATTAGGGTTAGGGTTAGCGGTTAGGGTTTGGGTTACAGTAAGGGTAAGTTTTAGGGTTAGGTTTAGGTTAGGGTTAGGGGTTAGGCTTAGGTTAGGGTTAGGTTTAGGCTTAGGGTTAGGGTAAGGGTAAGGGTTAGGGTTAGGGTTAGGGATAGGGTTAAGGTTACGGTTAGGGTTAGGGTTAGGGTTAGGGTTAGGGTTAGGGTTAGGGTTAGGGTTAGTTTTAGGGTTAGGGTTAGGGTAAGAATTAGGGTTAGGGTTAGGGTTTTGTTTAATGTAAGTGTTAGGGTTAGGGTTAGCATTAAGTTTAGGGATAGTGTTAAGGTAAGGGTAAGGGTTTGGGTTACGGTTAGGGTTAGGGTTAGGGTAAGGGTTAAGTTTAGGGTTAGGTTCAAGGTTAGCATTGAGGTTATGTTTAGGTTTAGGCTAAAGGTAAGGGTTAGGGTAAGGGTTAGAGTTAGGGTTAGGGTTAGGGTTAGGGTTAAGGTTAGGTTTAGGGTTAGGGTTAGGGTAAGGTTAATGGTTAGGTTTAGTGTTAGTGTTAGGGTTAGGGTTAGGGTAATGGTTAGGGTCAGGGATAGGGGTTAGTGTTAGGGTTAGGGTTAGGGTTAGCATTAAGGTTATGGTTATGGTTATGGTTATGGTTAGGGTTAGGGTTATGGTAAGGGTAAGGGTTAGGGTTAGGGTTAATGTTAGGGTTAGGCTTAGGTAAAGGTTAGGATTAGGGTTAGGGTAAGGGTTAGGGTTAGGGTTAGGTGTTAGGGTTAGGGTATGGTTAGGGTAAGGGTAAGGGTAAGGGTTAGGGTTAGGGTTAGGGTTAGGGTAAGGGTTAGGGTTAGGGGTTAGGGTTAGGGTTAGGGTTAGGGTAAGGTTTAGGGTTAGGGTTTGGCTTAGTGTGAGGGTTAGGTTAAGGGTTAGGGTTAGGGTTGGGGTTTGGGTTAGGGTTAGGGTTAGGGTAAGAGTTAGGGTAAGGGTTAGGGTTAGGTAAGGGTTAGGCTTAGGGTTAGGGTTAGGTTTAGGGTTGGGGTTAAGGTTAGGGTTAGCTTTAGGGTAAGGGTAAGGATTAGGGTTAGGGTTAGGGTGAAGGTTAGGTTTAGGGTTAGGTTTAGAGTTAGGGTAAGGGTAAGTGTTAGGGTTAAGGTTAGGGTAAGGGTTAGGGTTAGGATTAGGGTTAGGGTTAGCGGTAAGGGTTAGGGTTAATGTTAAGCTTAGGGTAAGGGTTAGGGTTAGGGTTAGTTTTAGGGGTTAAATTTAGTTTTAGGGTTCAGGTTAGATTTAGGGTTATGTTTAGGGTTATGGTTAGGGTTTTGGTTAGGTGTAGGGTTAGGGTTAGGGTTAGGGTGAAGGTTAGGGTTAGGGTTAGGGTTAAAGTTAGGGTAAGGGTAAGTGTTAGGGTTAAAGTTAGGGTTAGGTTTAGAGTTAGAATTAGGGTTAGGGTAAGGGTAAGGGTTAGGGTTAGGGTTAGAGTTAGGGTTAGGTTGAAGGTTAGGGTTAGGGTTAGGGAAAGGGTAAGGTTTAGGGTTAGTGTTAGGGTTAGGTTTAGGGTAAGGATTAGGGTTAGGGTTAGGGTTAGGTTTAGTGTTAGCATTAAGTTTATGTTTAGGGTTAGGGTAAGGGTAAGGGTTAGGGTTAGGGTAAGGGTTAGGGTTAGGGTTAGGTGTTAGGGTTAGGGTTAAATTTAGGGTAAGGGTTAGGGTTAGAGTAAGGGTAAGGGTTCGGTTTCGGGATAGGTTTACGGTAAGGGTTAGCGTTAGGGGTTATGGTTAGGGTTATGGTTAGGGTAAGGGTTATGGTTAGGGTTATGGTTTGGGTTAGGGTTAGGGTTAGGGTAAGAGTTAGGGTTAGGGTTAGGGTTAGGGTAAGGGTAAGTGTTAGAGTTAGGTTTAGGGTTAGATTTAGGGTTAGGTTAATGGTTAGGGTTAGGGTTAGGGTTAGGATTAAGGTTAGGGTTAGGGTTAGGGTTAGGGTAAGGGTAAGTGTTAGGTTAGGTTTAGGGTTACTGAAAGTGTTAGGGTTAGGTTTAGGGTTAGGGTTAGAGTTTGGGGAAGGGTAAGGGGTAGGGTTATGGTTAGGGTTAGGGTTAGAGGTTAGGGTTAGGGTTAGGCTTAGGCTTAGGTTTAGGGTTTGGGTTAGGGTAAGGGTTAGGGTTAGAGTTAGGACTAGGGTTAGGTTTAGGTTTAGGGCTAGGGTAAGAGTAAGGGTTAGGTTTAGGTTTACGATAGGGTTAAGGTTATGGTTATGGTTAGGGTTAGGGTTAGGTTTAGGGTTAGGTTTAGGGTAAGTGTAAGGGTTCGGATTAGGGTTAGCGTTAGGTTTTGTGAAAGGGTTAGGCTTAGGGTTGGAGTAAGGGTAAGAGTTAGGGTTAGGGTTAGGTTTACGGTAGGGTTAGGTTAGGTTTATTGTTATGTTTAGGGTAAGGTTAGGGTTAGGGTTAGGTTTAGGGTTAGGGTAAGGGTAAGTGTCAGGGTTAGGGTTAGGTTTAGGGTTAGGGTTAGGGTACGGTTATGGTTAGGGTCAGGGTTAGGGTTAGGGTAAGGGTAAGTATTAGGGTTAGGGTTAGGGTTAAGGTAGGGTAAGGGTAAGGGTTAGGGTTAGGTTTAGGGTAAGGGTAAGTGTTAGGGTTAGGGTTAGGGTTAGGGTTAGGGTAAGGGTAAGGTTTAGGTTTAGGGTTAGGGTTAGGGGTTAGGGTTAGGGTTAGGGTTAAGATAAGGCTAAGGGCTAGGCTTACGGTTTAGGGTTAGGGTTAGGGTTAGGTTTACGGTAAGGGTAAGTGTTAGGGTTAGGGTGAGGTTTAGGGATAGGTTGGGTTAGGATTAGGGTTAGGTGTAGGGTTAGGGAAAGGGTAAGGTTAGGGTTAGGGTTAGGGTTAGGTTTAGGGAAAGGGTAAGGGTTAGGGTTAGGGTTAGCATTAAGGTTAGTGTTAGGGTTACAGTAAGGGTAAGGGTTAGGGTTAGGGTTAGGGTTAGGGTAAGGGTGAGTGTTAGGTTTAGGGTTAGGGTTAGGGTTAGGTTTAGGGTTAGTAGGGTTAGGGTAATGGTAAGGGTTAGGTTTATTTTTAGTGTTAGGGTTAGGGATAAGGTTAGGGTTAGCGTAAGGGTAAGGTAAGGGTTAGGGTTAGGATTAGGGTTAGGGTTAGGTTTTGGGTTAGGTTTAGGGTAAGGGTAAGGTTTAGGGTTAGGGTTAGGGTTTGGTGTTGGGGTTAGGGTTAGGGTTAGGGTTAAGGTAAGGCTTAGGGTTAGGTTTACGGTTAGGGTTAGGTTTAGGGTAAGGTCAAGGGTAAGGTTTAGGGTTATTTTGGGGTTAGGTTTGGGGTAAGGGTAAGGGTTAGGATTAGGAATAGGTTTAGGGTTTCGTTTAGGGTTAGGCTTAGGGTAAGTATAAGGGTTAGCGTTAGGATTAGGTTTAGGTTTAGGGTTAGGAGTAGGGTGATGGTTAGGGTTAGGGTTAGGGTTAGGTTTTAGGGTTAGGGTTAGGGATAAGGTTAGGGGGTTAGGGTTTGGGTTACGGTAAGGGTAAGGGTTAGGGTTAGGTTTAGGTTAGGGTTAGGGGTTAGGGTTAGGATTATGGTTAGTGTTAGGGTAATATTAGGGTTAGGGTCAGGGTTATGGTTAGGGTAAGGGTAAGTGTTAGGGTTAGGGTTAGGGTTAAGGTTAGGGTAAGGGTAAGGGTTTGATTAGGGTTAGGGTTAGGATTAGGTTAAGGGTTAGGGTTAGGTTTAGGGTAAGGGTAAGTGTTAAGGTTAGGGTTAGGGTTAGGCTTAGGGTTAGGTTTTGGGTTTGGGTTAGGATAAGGGTAAGGTTAGGGTTAGGGTTAGGGTTAGGGTAGGGGTAAGGGTTTGGGTTAAGGTTAGGGTTAGGGTTAGGGTTAGGGTTGGGGTTAGGGTAAGGATTAGGGATAGGGTAAGGGTTAGGATTAGGATTAGGGTTAGGGTAAGGGTAAGGGTTAGGGTTAGGTTTAGGGTTGGGGTTAAGGTTACGGTTAGGGTTAGAGTAAGGGTCAGGGTTAGGGTTTGTTTTAGGGTAAGGGTTAGGGTTAGGGATAGGGTTAGGGTCAGGGTAAGGATTAGATTAGGGTTAGGGTTAGGGTTAGGGGTTAGGGTTAGGGTAAGTGTTAGGGTTAGGGTAAGGTTTAGGTTTGGGTTAGGATTAGGGTTAGTTTTAGGGTTAGGGTTAGGTGTTAGGGTTAGGGTTAGGGTTCAGGTAATGATAAGGGTTAGGTTTAGGGTTAGGGTAAGGGTAAGTGTTAGGGTTAGGGTTAGTGTCAGGTTGAGGGTTAGGGTTAGGTTTAGGGTTAGGGTTAGGGTAATGGTAAGGGTTAGCGTTAGGTTTATGGGTGGGGTTAAATTAAGGGTTATGGTTAGTGTAAGGGTAAGGGTTAGGGTTAGGGTTAGCGTTAGGATAAGGGTTAGGGTTAGGGTTAGGTGTAGGTTGAGGGTTACGGTTAGGGTTAGGGTTAGGTTTTGGGTTTGGGTTAGGATAAGGGTAAGGTTAGGGTTAGGGTTAGGGTAGGCGTAAGGTTTTGGGTTAAGGTTAGGGTTAGGGTTAGGGTTAGGGTTGGGGTTAGGGTAAGGATTAGGGATAGGGTAAGGGTTAGGGTTAGGATTAGGGTTAGGGTAAGGGTAAGGGTTAGGGTTAGGTTTAGGGTTGGGTTTAAGGTTACGGTTAGGGTTAGAGTAAGGGTCAGGGTTAGGGTTAGGTTTAGGGTAAGGGTTAGGGTTAGGGATAGGGTTAGAGTCAGGGTAAGGATTAGATTAGGGTTAGGTTTAGGGTTAGGGGTTAGGGTTAGGGTTAGGGTAAGTGTTAGGGTTAGGGTAAGGTTTAGGTTTGGGTTAGGATTAGGGTTAGGGTTAGGGTTAGGGTTAGGGTTAGGTGTTAGGGTTAGGGTTAGGGTTAAGGTAATGGTAAGGGTTAGGGTTAGGGTTAGGGTAAGGGTAAGTTTTAGGGTTAGGGTTAGTGTTAGGTTTAGGGTAAGGGTAACGGTTAGGGTTAGGGTTAGGGTTAGGTTTGGGTTAGGATTAGGGTTAGGGTTAGGGAAAGGGTAAGTGTTATGGTTATGGTTAGGGTTAGGGTTAGGGATAGGGTAAGGGTTAGGGTTAGATTTAGGGTTAGTGTTAGTGTTAGGGTTAAGGTTAAGTTTAGGTTTAGGGTAAGCGTAAGGGTTACGGTTAGGATTAGGATTAGGGGTTAGGGTAAGGGTTAGGGTTGGGTTAGGTTTAGGGTTCGGGTTAAGGTTAGGGTTAGAGTTTGGGGAAGGGGAAGGGTTATGATCAGGTTTATTGTTAGGTTTAGGGTTAGACTTAGGGTTAAGGGTTAGGTTTAGGGTTAGGGTAAGGGTTAGGTTTAGGATTAGGATTAGGGTTAGGTTTAGGGTTAGGGTTAGAGTAAGTGTAAGGGTAAGTGTTAGGGTTAGGGTTAGGGACAGAGTTAAGGTTACGGTAGGGTTAGGGTTAGGGATAGGATTAGGGTTAGGCTTACGGTCAGGGTTAGGTTTAGGGTTATGGTTTGGGTTAGGGGTAGGGATAGGGTAAGGATTAGGGTTAGGGGTTAGGGTTAGGGTTAGGGTTAGGGTTAGGGGTTAGGGTTAGGGTTAGGGGTTAGGGTTAGGGTTAGGGTTAGTTTCAGGGTTAGGGTTAGGGGTTAGGGTTAGGGTAGTGTAAGGGTGAGGGTAAGGTTTAGGGTTAGGGGTTAGTTTCAGGGTTAGTTTTAGGGTTAGGGTAAGGTTAGGGGTAGAGGTTAGGGTTAGGGTTAGGGTAAGGTTAGGGTTAGGGGTAGGGTTAGGGTTAGGGTTAGTGTAAGGGTTAGGGTTAGGGGTTAGGGTTAGGGTTAGGGTTAGTGTAAGGGTGAGGGTTAGGGTTAGGGTTAGGGGTCAGTGTCAGGGTTAGGGTTAGGGTTAGGGTAAGGTTAGGGTTAGAGGTTAGGGTTAGGGTTAGGGTAAGGTGAGGTTTAGGGTCAGAGTTAGGGTTATGGTAAGGGTATGTGTTAGGGTTTGGGTTAGGTTAGTGTTAGGGTAAGGGTAAGGGTTCGGATTTGGGTTAGGGTTAGGGTTAGGGTTAGGGTAAGTGTTAGGGTTATGGTTTGGGTTAGGGTAAGAGTAAGAGTTAGGGTTAGGGTAAGGGTTAAGTTTAGGTTTAGGGTTAGGGTTAGGGTTAGGGCAAGGGTTAGGGTTAGCATTAGATTTAGTTGTTAGTGTTAGGATTAGTGTTAGGGTAAGAGTGAGTGTTAGGGTTAGGGTTAGGGTTAGAGGTTAGGGTTAGGGTTAGGGTAAGGTTAGGGTTAAGGTCAGGGTAGGGTTAGTGTAAGGATAAGTATTAGGGTTTGGGTTAGGTTAGGGTTAGGGTAAAGGTAAGGGTTCGGTTTAGGGTTAGGTTAGGGTTAGGTTTAGGGTAAGGGCTCGGGTTAGGGTTTGGTTTAGGTTAAGTGTAAGGGTGTAGGATAGGGTTAGGGTTAGGGTTAAGTTTAGGGGTAGGGTTAGGGTTAGGGTTAAGGTTAGGGTTAGGAATATGGTAAGGGTAAGGTTTAGGGTTAGGGTTAGGTTTAGGAGTTAGGGTTAGGGTTAGGGTTAGGGTTAGGGTTAAGTTTAGGGTTAGGGTTAGGGTTTGGGTTATGGTTAGGCTTAGGGTTAGGGTTAGGGCTAGTGTTAGGATTAGGGTTAGGGTGAGGGTTAGGGTTAGGATTAGTGTT
>NW_028327496.1:47500-52500 GCF_031878675.1 Megascapheus bottae
GTAAGTGTTAGGTTTAGGGTTAGGGTTAGGGTTAGATTTAGGGTTAATGTTAGGGTAAGGGTAAGGGTTAGGGTTAGGGTTAGGGTAAGTGTAAGGGTTAGGGTAAGGGTTAGTGTTAGGGTTAGGGTGCGGATAGGGGTAGGGTAAAGGTAAGAGTTAGGGTTAAGATTAGGGTTAGGGTTAGGTTTAGGTTTAGGGTTTGGTTTAGGGTTAGGTTTAGGGTTAGGGTTGGGTAAGGGTTAGGGGTAGGGTTAGGGTTAGCGTAAGGTTAAGGGTTAGGGTTAGGGTTAGGATTAGGTTAGGGTAGGATTAGGGTTAGGGTTAGGTTTAGGGTAAGGGTTAGGGTTAGGGTTAGGGTTAGGGTAAGGGTAAGGGTTAGGGTTAGGGTTAGGGTTAGGGTAAGGGTTAGGGTTAGTGTTAGGTTTAGGGTTACAGTTAGGGTTAGGGGTTAGTATCAGGGTTAGGGTTAGGGTTAGGCTAACTTTAGGGTTAGAGGTTAGGGTTAGGGTTAGGGTAAGGTTAGTGTTAGGGTCAGGGTTAGGGTTATGGTAAGGGTAAGTGTTAGGGTTTGGGTTAGGTTAGGGTTAGGGTAAGGTTTAGGGTTAGGGTTAAGTTTAGGTTTAGGGTTAGGTTTAGGGTTAGGGTTAGGGTAAGGTTTAGGGTTAGGGTTAGTTTTAGTGGTTAGGGTTAGGGTTAGTGTTAGGGTAAGGGTGCGGGTTAGGGTTACGGTTAGGGTTAGGGTTAGGATTAGGGTAAGGTTAGGGTTAGGGTCAGGGTTAGGTTTAGGGCAAGAGTAAGTATTAGGGTTTTGGTTAGATTACAGTTAGGGTAAGGGTAAGGGTTCGGTTTAAGGTTAGGGTTAGGGTAAGGGTTAGGGTTAGGGTTAGTGTAAGGGTAAGTGTTAGGGTTAGGGTTAGGGTTAGGGTTAGGATAAGGGCTCCGGTTAGAGTTAGGTTTAGGGTTAGGGTAAGGGTGTGGGGTAGGGTTAGGGTTAGGGTTAAGTTTAGGGTTAGGGTTATGGTTAGGGTTAGGGTTAGGATTAAGGTTAGGGTTAAGGTTAGGTTTAGGGTTAGGTTTACGGTTAGGGTTAGGGTAAGGGTAAGGTAAAGGTTAGGCTTAGGGTTAGCGTTAGGGTTAGATTTGGAGTTAGGATTAGGGTAATGGTAAGGGTTAGGGTTAGGGTTAGGGTTAAGGTTAGGGTTAGGGTTTGGGTCATGGTTAGGTTTAGGGTTAGGGAAATGTAAATGGTTAGGTTTAGGGTTAGGGTTAGGGTTAGGGTAAGGGTCAGGTTTAGAGTTAGGGATTAGAGTTATGGTTAAGGATAGGGTTAGAGTTAAGGTAAGGATAAGGGTTAGGGTTCGGGTTAGGGTTAGTTTTTGGGTAAGGATTATGGTTCGCGTTAGGGTTAGGGTTACGGTTAGGGTTAGGTTTAGAGTAAGGGTAAGGATTAGGGTTAGGGTTAGAGTAACGGTAAGGGTTAAGGTTAGGGTTAGGTTTAGGGTTTGTGTTAGTGTTAGGGTGAGGTTACGGTTAGGGTTAGGGGTTAGGGTTCGGGTTAGGGTTAGAGTTACTGTAAAGGTTAGGGTTAGGTGTAGGATAAGGGTTAGGGTTTGGGTTAGGGTAAGGGTAAGTTTTACGGTTAGTGTTAGGGTTAAGGTTAGGTTTAGGGGTTTGAGTTAATGTTAGGGTTAGGGTTAGGGTTAGGGTAAGGGTTAGGGTTAGGGTTCGGGTAAGGGTAAGTGTTAGGGTTAGTGTTAGGATTAGGGTTAGGGTAAGGGTAAGGGTTAGGGTTAGGGTTAGGGTTAGGTTTAGGTTTAGGTTTAGGGTTAGGGTTAGGGTTAGGGGTTAAGTTAAGGGTTAGGGTTAGGGTAAGGGTAAGGGTTAGGTTTAGGGTTAGGGTTAGGCGATAGGGTTAGGGTTAGGGTAAGGTTAGGGTTAGGGTCAGTGTTAGGTTAGGGTAAGGGTAAGTGTTAGGGTTAGGGTTAGGCTTAGGGTTAGGGTAAGGGTAAGTGGTAGGGTTAGGGTTAGGTTTAGGGTTAGGGTTAGGGTTAGGGTTAGGGTAAGGGTAAGGGGTAGGGTTAGGGTTAGGGTTAGGTTTAGGTTTAGGGTTAGGGTTAGGGTGAGGGTTAGGGTTAGGGGTAGGGTTAGATGGTTAGGGTTAGGGTTAGGGTTAGGGAAAGGGTTAGGGTTAGGGTTAGGGTTAATTTTAGGGTTAGCATTATGGTAAGGGTAAGGGTTACTGTTAGGATTAGGGGTTAGGTTTAGGGTTAGTGTTAGGTTTAGGGTTAGGGTAAATGTAATGTTTAGGTTTAGGGTTAGGGTTAGGGTTAGGGTAGGTTTAGGGTTAGGGTTAGGGTTAAGCTTAGGGTTAGGATTATGGTATGGGTAAGGGTTAGGTTTAGGGTAGGGTTAGGGGTTAGGTTTAGGTTTAGGGTTAGATTTAGGTTTAGGGTAAGGGTAATGTTTATGGTTACGGTTAGGGTTAGGGCTAGGGTAAGTTTAAGTGTAAGGGTAAGAGTTATGGTTAGGGTTAGGGTTAGGTTTGGGGTTAGGATTTGGGTAAGGATGAGGGATAGGTTTAGGGTTAGGTTTAGAATTAGAGTTAGGGTTAGGGTTGGGTTTAGGGTTAGGGTTAGGGTAAGGGTAAGGGTTGGGGTTAGGTTTAGAGTTGGGGTTAAGTTTAGGGTTAGGGTTAGGGTAAGGGTAAGGGTCAGGGTTAGGGTTAGGGTTAGGGTGAGGGTGAGGGTTAGGGTTAAGGTTAGGATTTAGGGTTATGGTTAGGGTCAGGGTAAGGGTAAGGTTTAGAGTTAGGGTTAGGGTTAGGGTTAGGGTTAGGGTTAGGGGTTAGGGTTAGGGTTAATGTTATGGTTAGGGTTAGGGTTAGAGTATGGGTAAGGTTTAGGTTTAGGGTTAGGATTAGGTTTAGGGTTAGGTGTAGGGTAGGGTAAGCTTTAGGGTTAGGGTTAGGGTTAGGGTTAGGGTTAGAGTTAGGGTTAGGGTTAGGGTTAGGGTAAGGGTTATGGTTAGGGTAATGGTTAGTATTAGGGTTATGGTTAGGGTAAGGATAAGCGTAAGGGTTAGTGTTAGGGTTAGCTTTAGGGTAAGGGTTAGCTTAGGGATTAGGGTTAGGGTTAGGGTTAGAGTTAGGGTTAGCGTTAGGGTTAGGGTTAGGGTTAGGGTAAGTGTTAGTGTTGGGGTTAGGATGAGGGTTAGAGTTAGTGTAAGGGTAAGGGTTAGGCTTGGGTTAGGGTTAGGGGTTAGTGTTTGTATTAGGGTTAGAGTCAGGGTTAGTGTAACGGTGAGGGTTAGGTTTAGGGTTAGGGTTAGGTTTAGTGTTGGGTTAGGGTAAGTGTAAGCGTTAGGGTTAGGGTTAGGTTTAAGCTTAGGGTTAGGGTTAGGGAAAGGGTAAGGTTTAGGGTAAGGGTTAGGGTTAGGGTTAGGGTAAGGATTAGGGTTAGGGTTAGGGTTAGTGTAAGGGTTAGGGTTAGGGTTAGCATTAAGTTTACGGTTAGGTTAGGGTAAGGGTAAGGGTCAGGATTAGGGTTAGGTTTAGAAGAAGGATTAGGGTTAGAGGTAGGGTTAGGGTAAGGGTTAGGGCTAGGATTAGGTTTAGGGTGAGCATTAAGGTTAGGGTTAGGGTTAGGGTTAGGGGTTAGGGTTAGGGTTAGGTTTAGGGTTAAGGTTATGTTAAGGGTTATGGTTAGGGTTAGGGTAAGGTTAAGGTTTAGGGTTAGGGTTAGGGCAAGGGTTAGGGTTAGGGTTAGGGTTAGTGTTAGGTTTAAGGTTAGGGTTAGGGTAAGGGTAAGGTAAGGGTTAGGGTTAGCGTTAGGGTTAGGGTTAGGGTTATGGTAAGGGTAAAGTTTAGGGTTAATGTTAGTGTTAGGGTTAGGGCAAAGGTAAGGGTTAGGCTTAGGGTTAGGGTTAGGGTAAGGGTAAGGTTTAGGGTTAGGGGTTAGAGTTAGGGTTGGGGTTAGGGTTAGGGTTAGGGTAAGGGTAAGGGTTAGGGTTCGGTTAAGGTTTAGGGTTAGGGTTAGGGTTAGGTTTAGTGTAAGGGTAAGGTTTAGGGTTAGCTTTAGAGTTAGGGTTAGGGTTAGGGTGAGGGTTAGGGTTAGGGGTTAGGGTTCGGGTTAGGGTTATGGTTAGGGAAAAGGTTAGGGTTAGGTTTAGGATAAGGGTTAGAGTTAGAGTTAAGGTTAGTGTAAGGGTAAGGGTTAGGGTTATGTTATGATTAGGGTTAGGTTTAGGGTTAGGGTTAGGGTTAGGGTTAGGGTAAGGGTAAGTGTTAGGGTTAGGGTTAGGGTTAGGTTTAGGAGAACGGTAAGGGATAGGGTTATGGTTAGGGTTAGGGGTTAGGGTTAGGGTTAGGATTAGGGTTAGGGTTATGGTAAGGGTAAGTGTTAGGGTTAGGTTTAGGGTTAGGGTTAGATTTAGGGTTAATGTTAGGGTAAGGGTAAGTGTTAGGATTAGGGTTAGGGAAAGGGTTAGGGTTAGGGTAAGGGTTAGTGTTAGGGTTAGGGTTAGGGTAGGGGTAGTGTAAACATAAGGGTTAGGGTTAAGATTAGGGTTAGGGTTAGGTTTAGGGTTAGGGTTAGGTTAAGGGTAAGGGTTAGGGTTAGGCTTAGGGTTAGGGTAAGGGTAGGGGTTAGGGTTAGGGTTAGATTTAGGGTTAGGGTTAGGGTTAGGGTAAGGATTAGGGTTAGGTATAGGGTTAGGGAATGGGTTAGGGTTAGTGTTAGGGTTAGCATTAATTTTAGGGTTAGGGTTAGGGTAATTGTAAGGGTTAGGTTTAGGGTTAGTGTTAGGGTTAGGGTAAGGGTAAGATATAGGTTTAGGGTTAGGGTTTGGGTTAGGGTTAGGGAAGGATAAGGGTTAGGGTGAGGGTTACGGTTAGGTTTAGGTTTAGGGTTAGGGTAAGGTAAGGGTTAGGGTTAGAGTTAGGGTTAGGGTTAGCTTTAGAGTTAGGGTTAGGGTTAGGGTGAGGGTTAGGGTTAGGGGTGAGA
>NW_028327496.1:62500-65000 GCF_031878675.1 Megascapheus bottae
GGTTAGGGTTAGAGTTAGGGTTAGTGTTAGGCTTAGGGTTAGGGTAAGGGTAAGCGTTAGGGTTAGGGTTAGGGGTAGGATTAGGGTTAGGGTAAGTGTAATGTTTAGGTTTAGGGTTAGGGTTAGTGTTAGGGTAGGTTTAGGGTTAGAGTTAGTGTAAGTGTAACGGTGAAGGCTAGGGATAGCGTTAGGGTTAGGTTTAGGGTTAGGGTTAGGGTAAGGGTAAGGGTTAGGGTTATGGTTAGGGTTAAACTTAGGGTTAGAGTTAAGGTTAGGTTTGGGGAAAGGGTAAGGGTTAAGGTAAGGGTTAGGTTAGGTTTAGGATTAGGGTAAGGATAAGGGTTAGGGTTAGGGTTAGGGTTAGGATTAATGTTAGGGTAAGAGTAAGGGTTAGGGTTAGGGTTGGGGTTAGGTTAGGGTTAGGGTTAGGAATAGGGTTAGGGTTAGGGTTAGAGTTAGGGTTAGAATTAGGATGAGGGTTCGGGTTACTTTTAGGCTTAGGGTTCGGGTTGGGTTTAGGGTAAGTGTTAGGGTTAGGTTTAGGGTAAGGGTTAGGGTAGGGTTAGGGTAAGGGTTAGGGTTAGAGTTAGGGTTAGAATTAGGGTGAGGGTTCGGGTTAATTTTAGGGGTTAGGGTTCGGGTTAGGGTTAGGGTAAGGGTTAGGGTTAGGGTTAGGGTAAGGGTTAGGGTAGGGTTAGGGTAAGGGTAAGGGTTATGGTTAGTGTTAGGGTTAGGGTTAGTGTTAGGGATAGGGTTAGGGTAAGGGTTAGGGTTAAGATTAGGGTAAGGGTAAATATTAGGGTTAGGGTTAGGATTAGGGTTAGTGTAAGGGTTAGGGTTAGGGTTAGGGTTAGAGTTAGGGTTAGGGTTAGGGTAAGGGTTAGGGTTAGGGTTAGGTTTAGGGTTTGGGTTAGGGGTAGGGGTAGGGTTAAGTTTAGTGTTAGGTTTAGGGTTAGGGTTAGGGTTAGGGTATGGTTAGGGTTAGGTGTTAGGTTTAGGGTTAGGGTTGGGGTAAGGGTGAAGGTAAGCGTTAGTGTTAGGGTTAGGAGTTAGGGTTAGGGTTAGGTTTAGCATTAGGGTAAGGTTAGGGTTAGGGTTAGGTTAAGATTAGGGTTAGGTTTTAGGTTAGGGTTAGGGTAAGGGTAAGGTTTAGGGTTAATGTTAGGGTTAGGGTTAGGGCAAGGGTAAGGGTTAGGGTTAGGGTTAGGGATACTGTAAGGTTTAGGTTTATGGGTTAGAGTTAGCGTTATGGTTAGGGTAAAGTTAATGTTAGGGTCAGGTTTAGGGTTAGGGTAAGGTAAGTGTTAGGGTTAGGGTTAGTGTAAGGGTAAAGGTTAGGGTTAGGGTTAGGGTAAGAGTTAGGGTTAGGGTTAGGGTTAGTGTAAGGGTAAGTGTGAGGGTTAGGGTTAGAGTTAGGGTTAGGGTTAGGTTTAGGGTTAGGGTTAATGTAACAGTAAGGGATAGGGTTAGGGTTTGGGTTAAGTTGATGGTTAGGGTTAGGGTTAGGGTTAGGGAAAGGGTAACGGTTAGGGTAAGGGTTAGGGCAAGGGTTAGGGTTAGGGTTAGGGTAAGGATTACGGTTAAGGTTAGGGTTAGGTTATTGGTTAGGTTTAGGTTTAGTTTTAGGGTTAGCATTAAGGTTTGGGTTAGGATTAGGGTGAGGTTTAGGGTTAGGGTAAGGGTAAGGGTTAGGGTTAGGTTTATGGTTAGAGTTCGGGTAAAGGTTAGGGTTAGCGTTAAGGTCAGTGTTAGGGGTAGGGTAAGGGTAAGGGTTAGGTTTAGGGTAAGGTTAGGGTTAGGGTCAGGTTTAGGGTTAGGGTAAGGCTAAGTGTACGGGTTAGGGTTAGGTTTAGGGTAAGGTTTAGCGTCAGGGTTAGGGTTAGGGTTAGATTTAGGGTTAGGGTTAGGGTAAGGGTAAGGTTTAGGGTTAGGGTTGGTCTAAGGGTTAGGTTTAGGTTAAGGGTTAGTTTTAGTTTTAGGGTTAGGGTTAGGTTTAGGGTTAGGGTTAGGGTTAGGGTTAGCATTAAGTTTTGCGTTAGGGTTAAGGTAAGGGTAAATGTTAGGGTTAGGGTTAGGGTTAGGAGTAGGGTTGGAGGTATGGTTAGGGTAAGGGTTAGGGCTAGGGTTAGGGTTAGGGTTAGCATTAAGGTTAGGGTTAGGGTTAGGGTTAGGGGTTAGTGTTAGGGTTAGGGTTAAGGTTAGGGTAAGGGTTAGGATTAGGGTTAGGGTAAGGGTAAGGTTTAGGGTTAGGGTTAGGGTTAGGTTATGGGTAAGGGTTAGGGTTAGAGTAAGGTTAGAGTTAGGGTCAGGGTTAGGGTTAGGGTAAGGCTAAGTGTTAGGGTTAGGGTTAGGGTTAGGGTAAGGGTTAGGGTCAGGTTTAGGGTTAGGGTTAGATTTAGGGTTAGGGTTAGGGTAAGGGTTAGGGTTAGGGTAAGGGTTAAGGTTAGGGTAAGGTTTAGTGCCAGGTTTAGGGTTACGGTTAGGTTTAGGGTTAGAGTTA
>NW_028327496.1:70000-81543 GCF_031878675.1 Megascapheus bottae
AGTTTAGGGTTAGGGTCAGGGTTAGGGTTAGGGTAATGTAAGTGTTAGGGTTAGGGCTAGTGTAAGGGTAAGGGTTAGGGTTAGGATTAGGGTTATGGTAAGTGTTAGGGTTAGGTTAGGGTCAGGTTAAGGTTAAGTGTTAGGGTTAGGGTTATTTTAATGGTAAGGGTTAGGGAGAGGTTTAGGGTTAGGTTTAGGGTTTGGGTTAGGGTTAGGGTAAGGGGAAGTTTAGGGTTAGGGTTAGGGTTAGGTTAGGTTAAGGGTAAGGGTTAGGGTTAGGTTAGGCTTAGGGGTTAGGGTTAGGGTTAGGGTTAGGGTTAGGGTAAGTGTTAGGGTTAGGGTTAGGGTTAGGGTTAGTGTAAAGGTAAGGGTAGTTAGGTTTAGGGTTAGGGGTTAGGGTTTGGGTTAGGGTTAGGGTTAGCTTTAGGTTAGAGTTAGGTAAGGGTAACGGTGAGGGTTAGGGTTAGGATTAGGATTACGTTTAGGGTTAGGGTTAGGGTAAGGGTAAGTGTTAGGGTTAGGGTTAGGATTAGGGTTAGGTTAAGGTAAGTGTTAGGGTTAGGGTTAGGGTTAGGGTTACGGATATTGTAAGGGTAAGGGTTAGGGAGAGTTTTAGGGTTAGGTTTAGGGTTTGGTTAGGGTTAGGGTAAGTATATGTTTTAGGATTAGGGTTAGGGTTAGGGTAATGGTAAGGGTTAGGTTAGGTTAGGCTTAGGGTTTAGGGTTAGGGTTAGGGTAGCTTTAGGGTTAGAGTTAGGCTAAGGGTAACAGTGAGGGATAGGGTTAGGATTAGGGTTAAGTTTAGGGTTAGGTTAGGGTAAGTGTAAGTGTTAGGGTTAGGGTTAGGGGTAAGGTTAAGGTTAGGGTTAGGGTTAGGGAAAGGATAAGGTTTAGGGTAAGGGTTAGGGTTAGGTTAGGTTTAGGGTAAGGGTTAGTGTTAGGGTTAGGGTTAGGGTAAGTTTTAGGGTTATGGTTAGTGTTAGGGTCAGCATTAAGTTTAGGGTTAGGGTCGGGGTAATGTTAGGGTTAGGATAGGGTTAGGTAAGGATTAGAGTTAGATGTAGGTTAGGGTAAGGTTTAGGGCTAGGTTAGGGTTAGGGTTAGCCTTAAGGTTAGGGTTAGGGTTAGGGTTAGGTAAGGGTAAGAGTAAGATTTAGGTTTAGGTTAGGGTTAGGGTTAGGGTAAGGGTAAGGTTAGGTTAGGGTTAGGGTTAGTGGCAGGTTTAAGTGTAGGGTTAGTGTAAGGGTAAGGTAAGGGTTAGGGTTAGCGTTAGGGTTAGGGTTAGGGTAAGGGTAAGGTTTAGGGTTAATGTTAGGGTTAGTATTAGGGTTAGGGCAAGGGTAAGGGTTAGGGGTAGGGTTAGGGTTAGGGTAAGTGTAAGGTTTAGGGTTAGGGTTAGGGTTAGGTTAGGGTAAGGTTAATGTTAGGGTCAGGTTTAGGGTTAGGGTAAGTAAGTGTTAGGGTTAGGGTTAGGATTAGGGTTAGTGTAAGGGTAAGAGTTACGGTTAGTGTTAGGGTAAGTGTTAGGGTTAGGGTTAGGGTTATGGTTAGGGTAAGGGTAAGAGTGAGGGTTAAGGTTATGGTTAGGTTAGGGTTAGGTTTAGGGTTAGGGTTAATGTAAGGGTAAGGGTTAGGGTTAGGGTTAGGGTTAAGTTAGGGTTAGGGTTAGGGTTAGGGAAAGGGTAACGGTTAGGGTAAGGGTTAGGTTTAGGTTAGGGTAAGGATTACGGTTAAGGTTAGGTTAGGTTAAGGGTTAGGTTTAGGTTTATGGTTAGGGTTAGCATTAAGTTTAGGGTTAGGATTAGGTGAGGTTTAGGTTAGGGTAAGGGTAAGGGTTAGGGTTAGGGTTATGGTTAGAGTTAGGGTAATGTTTAGGGTTAGGGTTAGGGTAAGGGTAAGGGTTAGGGTTAGGTTTAGCGTTAGGGTTAGGCTAAGGGTAAGGTTTAGAGTTAGTATTAGTGTTAGGGTAAGGGTTAGGTTTAGGGTTAGGGTTAGGTTTAGGTTTAGGTTAGGGTTAGGGTAGGGTAAGGGTTAGGTTCATGGTTAGGGTTAGGGTTAGGGTAATTGTCAGGGTTAGGCTAGTGTTAAGGTTAGGGGTAAGGTTAGGGTTAGGATTATGGTAAGGGTAGGGGTTACGCTTAGTGTTAGGGTTAGGTGTTAGGGTTAGGTTTAGTGTTAGGTTTAGGGTTAGGGTAAGGGTAATGTTTAGTGTTATGGTTAGGGTTAGGTTACGGTAATGGTAAGGTAAGGGTTAGTGTTAGGGTTAGTGTTAGGGTTAGGTTTGGAGTTAGGGTTATGGTAAGGGTAAGGGTTAGTGTTAGGTTAGTATTTGGTTAGGGTTATGTTTAGGGTTATGGTTAGGGTTAGGTTTAGGGTTAGTTTAGGGTAAGGATAAGGGTTAGGGTTAGGTTAAGTCTTGGGTTTAAGGTAACGGTTAGGGTTAGGTAAGGGTAAGGGTTAGGGTTAGGGTTAGGGTTAGGTTTAGGGTAAGGTTAGGGTTAGGGATAGGTGTTAGCGTTAGTGTTAGGGTTAGGGTAATGCTTATGGTTAGGGTTAGGGTAAGGGTTAGGGTTAGGCTTAGGGTTAGGGTAAGGGTTAGGGTTAGGGTTAGGGTTAGGGTAAGGGTAAGTGTTAGGGTTAGGGTTAGGTTTAGGGTAATGGTTAGAGTCAGGGTTAGGGTTAGGGTTAGATTTATGGTTGGGTTAGGGTAAGGGTTAGGCTTAGGTTTAGGGTAAGGGTTAGGGTTAGGGTTAGGGTTAGGGTAACTGTAAGGGTTAGAGTTAGGGTTAGGGTTAGGGTTAGCATTAAGTTTAGGGTTGGGTTTGGGTAAGGGTAAGGTTTAGGGTTAGGGTTAGGGTTATGGTAAGGATTAGGGTTAGATGTAGGGTTAGGGTTAGGTTTAAGGTTAGGGTTAGGGTAAGGGTAAGGTAAGGGTTAGGGTTAGCATTAGGGTTAGGGTTACGGTTTGGGTTAGGGTTAGGATTAGTTTAGGGTTAGAGTTAAGGTAAGGGTAAAGGTGAGGGTTAGGGTTAGGGATAGGTTTAGGGTTAGGTTAGGTTAAGGGTAAGGGTTAGGGTTAGGGTTAGGTTTAAGGTTAAGGTAACGGTTAGGGTTATTGTTAGGGCAAGGGTAAGGTTTCGGGAAAGGGTTAGGGTTAGGGTTAGGTTAAGGGTAAGGGTTAGGTTTAGGGTTATGGTTAGTGTTAGGTTTAAGTTTAGGGTTAGCGTAAGGGTAAGGTAAGTGTTAGGGTTAGCGTTAGGGTTAGGGTTAGGGTAAGGGTAAGGTTTAGGGTTAATGTCAGGATTGGGGTTAGGGCAAGGGTAAGGGTTAGGTGTAGTGTTAGTGTTAGGGCAAGGATAAGGTTTAGTTTAGGGGTTAGATTAGGATTAGGGTTAGGGTTAGGGTTAGGGTAAGGGTAAGGGTTAGGTTTACGTGTTTGGTTAGGGTTAGAATTAGGGTAAGGCTTAGGGTTAGGGTAAGGGTAAGGGTAAGGGTTAGGTTTAGGTTTAGGATAAGGGTAAGGGTTAGGGTTAGGGTTAATGTTAGGGTAGGATAAGGGTTAGAGTTAGGGTTAAGGTTAGGGTTAGGGTAAGGGTAAGGTTTAGGGTTATTGTTAGGGTGAGGGTTAGGGGTTAGGGTTAGGGTTAGGGTTAGGTTTAGGTTTAGGATTAGTGTAAGGGTAAGGGATAGGTTAGGGTTATGGTTAGCGTTAGATTTAGGGTTAGGGTTAGGGTAAGGGTAAGGATTAGGGTTAGGGTTAGGTTAGGGTAAGGCTTAGGTTAGGTTAATGGTTAGTGTTAGGGTTAGGTAAGGGTTTTGGTAACGGTTAGTGTTAGGGTTAGGTTTAGGGTAAGGGTTAGGGTTAGGGTTAGGGTTAGGGTTAGAGTTAGGGTTAGGGTTAGGGTAAGGGTTAGGGTTAGGGTTAGGGGTAGGTTTAGGGTTAGGTTAGGGTTAGGGTAAGAGTTAGGGTTAGGGGTTAGGGTTAGGATTAGGGTAAGGGCAAGGTTAGGGTTAGGGGTTAGGGTTAGTGTTAGGGTTAGAGTTAGGGTTAGATTTAGTTTAAGCGTAAGGGTTAGGGTTAGGGTTAGGGTTATGGTAGGTTTAGGGTTAGGGTTAGGGTTCGGGTAAGTGTTAGGGTTAGGGTTATAGTTATGGTTAGGGGTAGTGTAAGGGTAAGGGTTAGGGTTAGGGTTAGGGTTAGGGGTTAGAATTTGGGTTAGGGTTAGGTTAGGTTTAGGGTTAGGGTTAGGGAAAGTGTAAGGGTTAGGGTTAAGGTTATGGTTAGGGTTAGAGTTAGGGTTAGGAAAGGGTAAGGGTTAGGTTAAGGGTTAGGGTTAGGGTTAGGGTTAGCATTAATTTTAGGGTTAGAGTTAGGGTTAGGGTAAGGGTTAGGGTTAGGGTTAGGGTTAGCATTAAGTTTATGGTTAGGGTTAGAGTTAGGGGTTAAGTTTAGGGTTAGTTTTATGGTTAATTTAGGGTAAGGGTTAGGGTTTGGGTTAGGGTAAGGGTAAGGTTTAGGGTAAGGGTTAGGTTTTGGGTTAGGGTAAGGGTAAGGTTTAGGGTTAGGGTGAGGGTTAAGGTTAGGGTAAGGGTGAGGGTTAGGGTTAGTGTTAGGTTATGGTTAGGGTTAGGGTAAGGATAAGGGTGAGTGTTAGGGTTAGGGTTAGGGTAAGGATTAGTGTAAGGGTTAGTGTTAGGGTTAGGGTTAGGTTAAGGGTTAGACTTAGGGGTTAGGGTTAGTGTTAGGGTAAGGGTTAGGGTTAGGATTAGGGTATGGATTAGGTTTAGGGTTAGGGTTAGTGTACGGTTAGGATTAGGTTAAGAGTAAGGGTAAGGTTTAGGGTTAGGATTAGGTTTAGGGTTAGGTTTAGGGTTAGGTTTAGGGTTAGGGTAAGTGTTATGGTTATGGTTAGGGTTAGGGTTAGGTTTAAGGTTAGAGATAGAGTAAGGGTAACGGTGAGGGTTAGGGTTAGGTTTAGGGTTATGTTAGGGTAAGGGTTAGGTTAGGGTTATGGCAAGGATTAGGGTTAGGGTTAGGTTTAAGGTTAGGGTTAGGGTAAGGGTAAGGTAAGGGTTATGGTTAGGGTTAGGGTTATTGGTTAGGTTTGACTTAGGGTTAGGGTTAGGTTTAGGGTTAGAGTTAGGGTAAGGGTAAGGGTAACGGTGAGGGTTAGGGTTAGGGTTAGGATTAGGTTTAGGGTTAGGTTAGGGTAAGGGTAAGGGTTAGGGTTAGGGTAGGCTTAAGGTTAGGGTTAGGGTTAGGGTTAGGGAAAGGGTAAGGTTTCGGGTAAGGGTTAGGGTTAGGGTTAGGAAGGGTAAGGGTTAGGTGTAGGGTTAGGGATAGGCAAGTGTAAGGTATTGGGTCAGGGGTCAGATTTAGGGTTAGGTTTAGGGTTAGGGTGAGGGTAAGGGTTAGTGTAAGGATTAGGGTTAGGGTTAGGGTAAGGGTTAGTTTTAGGTTTAGGTTAAGGATAACGGTACGTTTTAGGTCTGGGTTAGGGTTAGGGTTAGGGTTAGGGTAAGGGTTAGGGTTAGGGTTAGGGTTAAGCAAGGGTAAGTGTTAGGGTTAGGGTTAGGATTAGGGTTAGGAGAAGGGTAAGTGTTAGGTTAGGGTTAGGGTTAGGATAAGGGTAAGTTTAGGTTATGGTTAGGGAGAGGGTTAGGGGTTAGGTTAGGGTTAGGGTTAGGTTTAGGGTTAGGGTTAGGGTAAGGGTAAGGGTTAGGTTTAGGGTTAGGGTAAGGGTAAGGGTTAGGGTTAGTTTAAGGTTTAGTGTTAGGGTTAGGGTTAGGGTTATGTTTAGGGTTAGTGTAAGAGTAAGGGTTAGGGTTACGGTTAGGTTTAGGGTTAGGGTTTGGGTTAGGTTAGGGTAGGTTTAGGGTTAGGGTTAGGGAAAGTGTAAGGGTTAGGGGTTAGGGTTTGGGTTAGGGTTAGGGTTAGGTTTAGGGTTAGAGTTAGGGTAAAGGTAACGGTGAGGGTTAGGGTTAGGGTTAGGATTAGGTTTAGGGTTAGGGTTAGGGTAAGTGTAACGTTTAGGTTAGGGTTAGGGTTAGGTTTAGGGTTAGGGTTAGTTTAGGGTAAGTGTTAGGGTATGGTTAGGGTTAGGGTTAGTGTAAGGGTAAGGGTTAAGGTTAGGGTTAGGGTTAGGGGTTAGGGTTTGCTTAGGGTTATGGATAGGTATAGGGTTAGAGATAGGTAAGGGTAACGGTGAGGGTTAGGGTTAGTTTAGGGTTATGTTAGGTAAGGGTTAGGGTTAGGGTTATGGCAAGGATTAGGGTTAGGGTTAGGTTTAAGTTAGGGTTAGGGTAAGGGTAAGGTAAGGGTTATGGTTAGGGTTAGGGTTATTGGTTAGGGTTTGACTTAGGGTTAGGGTTAGGTTTAGGGTTAGAGTTAGGGTAAGGGTAAGGGTAACGGTGAGGTTAGGGTTAGGGTTAGGATTAGGTTTAAGGTTAGGTTTAGGGTAAGGGTAAGGGTTAGGGTTAGGGTTAGGCTTAAGGTTAGGGTTAGGGTTAGGGTTAGGAAAGGGTAAGGTTCGGGTAAGGGTTAGGGTTAGGGTTAGGGTAATGGTAAAGTTTAGGTTAATGTTAGGGTTAGGGTTAGGGAAGGGTAAGGGTTAGGTGTAGGTTAGGGATAGGCAAGTGTAAGGTATTGGGTTAGGGGTCAGATTTAGGGTTAGGTTTAGGGTTAGGGTGAGGGTAAGGGTTAGTGTAAGGATTAGGGTTAGGGTTTGGGTAAGGGTTAGTTTTAGGTTTAGGTTAAGGATAACGGTAAGTTTTAGGGTCTGGTTAGGGTTAGGGTTAGGGTTAGGTAAGGGTTAGGGTTAGGGTTAGGGTTAAGCAAGGGTAAGTGTTAGGGTTAGGGTTAGGATTAGGTTAGGAGAAGGGTAAGTGTTAGGTTAGGGTTAGGGTTAGGATAAGGGTAAGGTTTAGGGTTATGGTTAGGGAGAGGGTTAGGGTTAGGGTTAGGGTTAGGGTTAGGTTTAGGGTTAGGGTTAGGGTAAGGGTAAGGGTTAGGTTTAGGGTTAGGGTAAGGATAAGGGTTAGGGTTAGTTTAAGGTTTAGTGTTAGGGTTAGGGTTAGGGTTATGTTTAGGGTTAGTGTAAGAGTAAGGGTTAGGGTTAGGGTTAGGTTTAGGGGTTAGGGTTTGGGTTAGGGTTAGGGTCGGTTTAGGGTTAGGGTTAGGGAAAGTGTAAGGGTTAGGGTTAGGTTTAGGGTTAAGGTTATGGTTAGGGTTAGATTTAGGGTTAGGGAAAGGGTAAGGGTTAGGTTAAGGGTTAGGGTTAGGGTTAGGTTTAGGGTAAGGATTAGGGTTAGGGTTAGGATAAGGGTTAGGGTTAGGGTTAGGGTTAGCATTAAATTTAGGGTTTGGGTTAGGTAAGGGTAAGGGTTTGGGTTAGGGTTAGGGTTAGGTTAAGGATTAGGGTTAGAGTTAGGTTAGGGTAAGGGTGAGGTTAGGGTTAGGTTAGCATTAAGTTTAGGGTTAGGGTTAGTGTTAGGTGTTAGGTTTAGGTTAGTTTTATGGTTAATTTAGGGTAAGGGTTAGGGTTTTGGTTAGGGTAAGGGTAAGGTTTAGGGTTAGGGTGAGGTTAAGGTTAGGGTAAGGGTGAGGGTTAGGGTTAGTGTTAGGTTTATGGTTAGGGTTAGGGTAAGGATAAGGGTGAGTGTTAGGGTTAGGGTTAGGTAAGGATTAGTGTAAGGTTAGTGTTAGGGTTAGGTTAGGGTAAGGTTAGACTTAGGGTTCGGGTTAGTGTTAGGGTAAGGGTTAGGGTTAGGATTAGGGTATGGATTAGTTTAGGGTTAGGGTTAGTGTACGGTTAGGGTTAGGGTTAGGGTAAGGGTAAGGTTTAGGGTTAGGGTTAGGTTTAGGGTTAGGTTAGGGTTAGGGTTAGGGTAAGTGTTAGGGTTAGGGTTAGTTTTAGGGTTAGGGTTAGGTTAGGGTTAGGGTTAGGTTTAAGGTTAGAGATAGGGTAAGGCTAACGGTGAGGGTTAGGTTTAGGGTTAGGGTTATGTTTAGGGTTAGGGTTAGGTTAGGGTTATGGTAAGATTAGGGTTAGATGTAGGTCAGGTTTAGGTTTAAGTTTAGGGTTAGGGTGAGGTAAGGTAAGGGTCAGGGTTAGCGTTAGGGTTAGGGGTTAGGGTTTGGGTTAGGTTAGGGTTAGTTAGGTTAGAGTTAGGGTAAAGGTAACGGTGAGGGTTAGGGTTAGGGTTAGGATTAGGTTTAGGGTTGGGTTAGGGTAAGTGTAACGTTTAGGGTTAGGGTTAGGGTTAGGTTTAGGGTTAGGGTTAGGTTTAGGGTAAGTGTTAGGGTTATGGTTATGGTTAGGGTTAGTGTAAGGGTAAGGGTTAAGGTTAGGGTTAGGGTTAGGGTTAGGGTTGGCTTAGGGTTATGGATAGGTATAGGGTTAGAGATAGGGTAAGGTAACGGTGAGGTTAGGTTTAGGGAGAGGTTAGTATTAGGGTTAGGGTGAAGGTAAGGGTAAGGGTTAGGGTTAGGGTTAGGTTAAGGTTAGGTTATGGTTAGGGTTAGTTTTAGGGTTAGGGTAAAGGTTAGGCTTAGGGGTTAGGGTTAGGGTAAGGGTAAGGTTTAGGTTTAGGGTAAGGGTTAGGGCTAGGGTTAGGGTTAGGTTTAGGGTAAGGGTAGGTTAGGGTTAGGGTTAGGGTAAGGTTTGGTTAGGGTTAAGGTTTGGGTAAGGTTAGGGTTAGGGTTAGGTTTAGGGTTAGGGTAAGGGTTAGGGTTAGGTTAGGGTAAGGGTTAGGATAGGGTTAGGGTTAGGGTTAGGGTAAAGTTTAGGATATGGGTTAGTAATAGGATTAGGGTTAGGGTAAGGATTAGTTTAAGTGTTAGTGTTAGGGTTAGGTTAGGGTAAGGTTAGGCTTAGGGTTTAGGGTGAGGGTTAGGGTTAGGGTTAGGGTAAGTGTTAGGGTTAGGGTTAGGGTAAGGGTTAGGTTTAGGGTTAGGGTTAGGGTTAGGGAAGTGTTAGGGTAAGGGTTAGTATTAGGGTTAGGGTTAGGGAAGATTGGTGTAAGTGTTAGTGGTAGTGTTAGGTTTAGGGTAAGGGTTAGGCTTAGGGTTAGGGTTAGGGTTAGGTTTAGGGTAAGGGTTAGGTAGGGTTAGGGTTAGGTTTAGGGTAAGGGTAGGGTTAGGTTAGGGTTAGGGTAAGGTTTGGTTAGGGTTAAGGTTAGGGTAAGGTTAGGGTTAGATTAGGGTTAGGGTTAGGGTAAGCGTTAGGGTTAGAGTAAGGGTGAGGGTTAGGGTTAGGGTTAGGGTTAGGGTAAGGTTAGAATAAGGGTTAGTATTAGGGTTAGGGTTAGGGTAAGGATTAGTTTTGGGTTAGTGTTAGGGTTAGGTTAGGGTAAGGTTAGGCTTAGGGTTTAAGGGTTAGGTTAGGGTTAGGGTAAGGTAAGGTTTAGGTTAGGGTAAGGTTAGGGTTAGGGTTAGGTTTAGGGTAAGGTTAGGGTTAGGGTAGGGTAAGGTTAGGGTTAGGGTTAGGGTTAGGGTTAGGTTAAGTTTAGGGTTAGGGTTAGGGTTAGGGTAAGGTTAGGGTTAGGGTTAGGGTAAGGGTTAGGTTTAGGGTTAGGGTTAGGGTTAGGGGAAGTGTAGGGTAAGGGTTAGTATTAGGGTTAGGGTTAGGGAAGGATTGGTGTAAGTGTTAGTGGTAGTGTTAGGGTTAGGGTAAGGGTTAGGCTTAGGGGTTAGGGTTAGGGTTAGGGTAGGGTAAGGTTAGGGTAGGGTTAGGGTTAGGTTTAGGTAAGGGTAGGGTTAGGTTAGGTTAGGGTAAGGTTTGGTAGGGTTAAGGTTAGGGTAAGTTAGGGTTAGGATTAGGGTTAGGGTTAGGGTAAGCGTTAGGGTTAGAGTAAGGGTGAGGGTTGGTTAGGTTAGGGTAGGGTAAGGTTTAGAATAAGGGTTAGTATTAGGTTAGGGTTAGGGTAAGGATTAGTTTTGGGTTAGTGTAGGTTAGGGTTAGGGTAAGGTAGGTTAGGCTTAGGGTTAGGGTTAGGTTAGGGTTAGGTAAGGGTTAGGTTTAGGGTTAGGGTAAGGTTAGGGTTAGGTTATGTTTAGGGTAAGGTTAGGGTTAGGGTTAGGGTAAGGTTAGGGTTAGGGTTAGGGTTTAGGTTAGGTTAGTTAAGTTTAGGGTTAGGGTTAGGTTAGGGTAAGGTTAGGGTTAGGGTTAGGGTTTGGGTAAGTGTTAAGGTTAGGGTTAGGTTAGGGTTAGGGTTAGTGTAAGGGTAAGGGTTAAGGTTAGGTTTAGGGTTAGGGGTTAGGGTTTGGGTTAGGGTTAGGGTTAGGTTTAGGTTAGAGATAGGGTAAGGATAACGGTGAGGTTAGGTTTAGGACAGGGTTAGGTTAGGGTTAGGGTTAGGGTAAGGGTAAGGTTAGGGTTAGGGTTAGGGTTAAGGTTAGGGTTATGGTAGTGTTAGGAAAAGGTAAGGTCCGGAAAGTGTTAGGGTTAGGGTTAGGGTTAGAGGTCAGGGTTAAGGTTAGGGTAAGGTTAGGGTTAGGTTACGGTTAGGGTTAGGGTAAGTGTTAGGGTTAGAGTAAGGTGAGGTTAGGGTTAGGTTAGGGTTAGGGTAAGGGTTAGGGTAAGTGTTAGGGTTAGGTTAGGTTAGGTTAGGGTTAGGGTTAGGGTAAGGTGGAAATCAGTAATTAGGGTTAGGGTTAGGGTTAGGTTTAGGGTTAGAGATAGGGTAAGGGTAACCGTGAGGATAGGTTTAGGGACAGGGTTAGGTTTAGGGTTCGGGTTAGGGTAAGGGTAAGGTTAGGGTTAGGGTTAGGGTTAAGGTTAGGGTTATGGTTAGTGTTAGGAAAAGGTAAGGTCCGGTAAGTGTTAGGGTTAGGGTTAGGGTTAGAGGTTAGGGTTAAGTTTAGGTAAGGTTAGGGTTAGGGTTAGGGTTAGGGTTAGGGTTAGGGTAAGTGTTAGGGTTAGAGTAAGGGTGAGGGTTAGGGTTAGGATTAGGGTTAGGTAAGGTTAGAATAGGGTTAGTATTAGGGTTAGGGTTAGGGTAAGGATTAGTTTTGGGTTAGGGTTAGGGGTAGGGTTAGGGTAAGGGTTAGGTTTAGGGTTAGGGTACGGGTTAGGGTTAGGGTTAGGTTTAGGGTAAGGTTAGGGTTAGGGTTAGGGTAAGGTTAGGGTTAGGGTTAGGGTTAGGGTAAGTTTAGGTTAGGGTTAGGGTTAGGGTAAGGTTAGGGTTAGGGTTAGGGTAAGGGTAAGGGTAAGGGTAAGGGTAAGGGTAAGGGTAGGTTTAGGGTTAGGGTTAGGGTTAGGTTAGGTTTAGGTTTAGGGTTAGGGTTTGGGTAAGTGTTAGGTTAGGGTTAGGTGTTAGGGTAGGGTTAGTGAAGGGTAAGGGTTAGGTGTTAGGGTTAGGGTTAGGGTTTGGGTTAGGGTTAGGGTTAGGTTTAGGGTTAGAGATAGGGTAAGGTAACGGTGAGGGTTAGGTTTAGGGACAGGTTAGGTTTAGGGTTAGGTTAGGGTAAGGGTAAGGGTTAGGGTTAGGGTTAGGTTTAGGTTTAAGGTTAGGGTTACCGTAAGGGTAAGGTAAGTGTTAGA
>NW_028327499.1:0-66979 GCF_031878675.1 Megascapheus bottae
TAAGTCACAGAATGGAGGTGTGTGAATTCATAGAATGGAGGTGTGTGAAGTCACAGAATTGAGGTGTGTGAAGTCATAGAATGGAGGTTTGTGAAGTCATAGACTGGAGGTGTGTGAAGGCACAAAATGGAGGTGTGTGAATTCATAGAATGGAGGTGTGTAAAGTCACAGAATGGAGGTGTGTGAAGTCATAGAATTGAGGTTTGTGAAGTCAGAGAATCGTGGTGTGTGAAGTCACAGAATGGAGGTGTGTGAAGTCACAGAATGGAGGTGTGTGAAGTGATAGAATGGAAGTGTGTGAAGTCATAGAATGGAGGTGTGAGAATTCAGAATGGAGGTGTGTGAAGTCACAGAACGAAGGTGTGTGAACTCAGAATGGAGGTGTGTGAAGTCACAGAATGGAGGTTTGTGAAGTCATAGGATGGAGGTGTGTGAAGTCATAGAATGGATGTTTCTGAAGTAAGAATGAAGGCGTGTGAATTCATAGAATGGAGGTGTGTGAAGTCAAATTGGAGGTGTGTGCACTCATAGAATGGAGGTGTGTGAACTCATAGAATGTAGGTGTGTGAAGTCATGGAATGGAGGTGTGAGAAGTCAAAGAATGGAGGTGTGTGAAGTCACAGAATGGAGGTGTGTGAAGTCACAGAATGGAAGTGTGTGAAGTCGAAACGGAGGTGTGTGAAGTCACAGAATGTAGGTGAGTGAAGTCACAGAATGGAGGTGTGTGAAGTCAAAAAGGTTGTGTGTGAAGTCACAAATGGAGGTGTGTGTAGTCACAGATTGGAGGTGTGTGAAGTCAAAATGGAGGTGTGTGAAGTCAAAGAATGGAGGTGTGTGAAATCACAATGGAGTTGTGTGAAGTCATAGAATGGAGATGTGTGAAGTCACAGAATGGAGGTGTGTGAAGTCATAGAATGGAGCTGTGTGAAGTCAGAATGGAGGTGTGTGAACTCATAGAATGGAGGTGTGTGAAATCACAATGGAGTTGTGTGAAGTCATAGAATGGAGCTGTGTGAAGTCAGAATGGAGGTGTGTGAAGTCAGAATGGAGGTGTGTGAAGTCACAGAATGGAGGTGTGTGAAGTAATAGAATGGAGCTGTGTGAAATCATAGAATGGAGGTGTGTGAAGTCAGAATGGAGGTGTGAGAAGTCACAGAATTGAGGTGTGTGAAGTCACAGAATTGAGGTGTGTGAAGTCACAGAATGGATGTTTGTGAAGTAAGAATGAAGGTGTTTGAAGTCATAGAATGGATGTGTGTGAAGTCACAGAATGGAGGCGTGTGAAGTCATAAAATGGAGGTGTGTGAAGTCATAGAATTGAGGTGTGTGAAGTCATAGAATGGAGGTGTGTGATGTCACAGTATGGAGGTGTGTGAAGACAGAATGGAGGTGGGTGAAGTCATGGAATGGAGGTGTGTGAAGTCATAGAATGGAGAACTGTGAAGTCATAGAGTGGAGATGAGTGAAGTCACATATTCGAAGTCTGTGAAGTCATAGAACGGAGGTGTGTGAAGTCAGAATGGAGGTGTGCGAAGTCATAGAATGGAGGTGTGTGAAGTCATAGAATGTAGGTGTGTACGTCACAATGGAAGTGTGTGAAGTCATAGAATGGAGGTGTGTGAAGTCACAGAATGGATGTGTGTGAAGTCATACAAGGGAGGCGTGTGAAGTCAGAATGGATGTGTGTGAATTCTCAGAATGGAGGAGTGTGTACTCAGAATGGATGTGTGTGAAGTGATAGATGGAGGTGTGTGAAGTCATAGTATGGAGATGCGTGAAATCATAGAACGGAGTGGTGAAGTCACAGAATGGAGCTGTGTGAAGTCATAGAATGGAGGTGTGTGAAGTCAGAATGGAGGTGTGAGACGTCACAGAATGGAGGTGTGTGAATTCAGAATGGAGGTGTGAGACGTCACAGAATGGAGGTGTGTGAATTCAGAATGGAGGTGAGTGAAGTCATAGAATGGAGGTGTGTGAAGTCATAGAATGGAGTTGTGTGAAATCATAGAATGGAGGTGTGTGAAGTCACAGAATGGAGGTGTGTGAAGTCACAGAATGGATGTTTGTGAAGTAAGAATGAAGGTGTTTGAAGTCATAGAATGGAGGTGTATGAAGTCACAGAATGGAGGTGTTTGAAGTCATAGAATGGAGGTGTGTGAAGTCATAGAATTGAGGTGTGTGAAGTCCTAGAATGGAGGTGTGTGAAGTCATAGAATGGAGAAGTGTGAAGTCATAGAGTGGAGATGAGAGAAGTCACAGATTCGAGGTCTGTGAAGTCATAGATCCGAAGTGTGTGAAGTCAGAATGGATGTGTGCGAAGTCACAGAATGGAGGTGTGTGAACTCATAGAATGTAGATGTGTGAAGTCATAGAATGGAGGAGTGTAAAGTCACCGAAGGGAGGTGTGTGAATTCATATAGTGGAGGTGTGTGAAGTCAAAATGGAGGTGTGTGAAATCAGAGAATGGAGGTTTGTGAAGTCATAGAATGGAGATGTGTGCATTCATAGAATGGAGGTTTGTGAAGTCACAGAATGGAGGTGTGTGAAATCAGAGAATGGAGGTTTGTGAAGTCCTAGAATGGAGGTATGTGAAGTCAAATTGGAGGGGTGTGAAGTTGGAGAATGGAGGTGTGTGAAGTCATAGAATGGAGGTGGGTGAAGTCATAGAATGGAGGTGTGTGAAGTCATAGAATGGAGGTGTGTGAAGTCACAGAACGGACGGGTATGAAGTCATAGAATGGAGGTTTGTGAAGTCACAGAATGGAGGTGTGTGAATTCATAGAATGGAGGTGTGTGAAGTCACAGAATTGAGGTGTGTGAAGTCATAGAATGGAGGTTTGTGAAGTCATAGACTGGAGGTGTGTGAAGGCACAAAATGGAGGTGTGTGAATTCATAGAATGGAGGTGTGTAAAGTCACAGAATGGAGGTGTGTGAAGTCATAGAATTGAGGTTTGTGAAGTCAGAGAATCGTGGTGTGTGAAGTCACAGAATGGAGGTGTGTGAAGTCACAGAATGGAGGTGTGTGAAGTGATAGAATGGAAGTGTGTGAAGTCATAGAATGGAGGTGTGAGAATTCAGAATGGAGGTGTGTGAAGTCACAGAACGAAGGTGTGTGAACTCAGAATGGAGGTGTGTGAAGTCACAGAATGGAGGTTTGTGAAGTCATAGGATGGAGGTGTGTGAAGTCATAGAATGGATGTTTCTGAAGTAAGAATGAAGGCGTGTGAATTCATAGAATGGAGGTGTGTGAAGTCAAATTGGAGGTGTGTGCACTCATAGAATGGAGGTGTGTGAACTCATAGAATGTAGGTGTGTGAAGTCATGGAATGGAGGTGTGAGAAGTCAAAGAATGGAGGTGTGTGAAGTCACAGAATGGAGGTGTGTGAAGTCACAGAATGGAAGTGTGTGAAGTCGAAACGGAGGTGTGTGAAGTCACAGAATGTAGGTGAGTGAAGTCACAGAATGGAGGTGTGTGAAGTCAAAAAGGTGGTGTGTGAAGTCACAAATGGAGGTGTGTGTAGTCACAGATTGGAGGTGTGTGAAGTCAAAATGGAGGTGTGTGAAGTCAAAGAATGGAGGTGTGTGAAATCACAATGGAGTTGTGTGAAGTCATAGAATGGAGATGTGTGAAGTCACAGAATGGAGGTGTGTGAAGTCATAGAATGGAGCTGTGTGAAGTCAGAATGGAGGTGTGTGAACTCATAGAATGGAGGTGTGTGAAATCACAATGGAGTTGTGTGAAGTCATAGAATGGAGCTGTGTGAAGTCAGAATGGAGGTGTGTGAAGTCAGAATGGAGGTGTGTGAAGTCACAGAATGGAGGTGTGTGAAGTAATAGAATGGAGCTGTGTGAAATCATAGAATGGAGGTGTGTGAAGTCAGAATGGAGGTGTGAGAAGTCACAGAATTGAGGTGTGTGAAGTCACAGAATTGAGGTGTGTGAAGTCACAGAATGGATGTTTGTGAAGTAAGAATGAAGGTGTTTGAAGTCATAGAATGGATGTGTGTGAAGTCACAGAATGGAGGCGTGTGAAGTCATAAAATGGAGGTGTGTGAAGTCATAGAATTGAGGTGTGTGAAGTCATAGAATGGAGGTGTGTGATGTCACAGTATGGAGGTGTGTGAAGACAGAATGGAGGTGGGTGAAGTCATGGAATGGAGGTGTGTGAAGTCATAGAATGGAGAACTGTGAAGTCATAGAGTGGAGATGAGTGAAGTCACATATTCGAAGTCTGTGAAGTCATAGAACGGAGGTGTGTGAAGTCAGAATGGAGGTGTGCGAAGTCATAGAATGGAGGTGTGTGAAGTCATAGAATGTAGGTGTGTACGTCACAATGGAAGTGTGTGAAGTCATAGAATGGAGGTGTGTGAAGTCACAGAATGGATGTGTGTGAAGTCATACAAGGGAGGCGTGTGAAGTCAGAATGGATGTGTGTGAATTCTCAGAATGGAGGAGTGTGTACTCAGAATGGATGTGTGTGAAGTGATAGATGGAGGTGTGTGAAGTCATAGTATGGAGATGCGTGAAATCATAGAACGGAGTGGTGAAGTCACAGAATGGAGCTGTGTGAAGTCATAGAATGGAGGTGTGTGAAGTCAGAATGGAGGTGTGAGACGTCACAGAATGGAGGTGTGTGAATTCAGAATGGAGGTGTGAGACGTCACAGAATGGAGGTGTGTGAATTCAGAATGGAGGTGAGTGAAGTCATAGAATGGAGGTGTGTGAAGTCATAGAATGGAGTTGTGTGAAATCATAGAATGGAGGTGTGTGAAGTCACAGAATGGAGGTGTGTGAAGTCACAGAATGGATGTTTGTGAAGTAAGAATGAAGGTGTTTGAAGTCATAGAATGGAGGTGTATGAAGTCACAGAATGGAGGTGTTTGAAGTCATAGAATGGAGGTGTGTGAAGTCATAGAATTGAGGTGTGTGAAGTCCTAGAATGGAGGTGTGTGAAGTCATAGAATGGAGAAGTGTGAAGTCATAGAGTGGAGATGAGAGAAGTCACAGATTCGAGGTCTGTGAAGTCATAGATCCGAAGTGTGTGAAGTCAGAATGGATGTGTGCGAAGTCACAGAATGGAGGTGTGTGAACTCATAGAATGTAGATGTGTGAAGTCATAGAATGGAGGAGTGTAAAGTCACCGAAGGGAGGTGTGTGAATTCATATAGTGGAGGTGTGTGAAGTCAAAATGGAGGTGTGTGAAATCAGAGAATGGAGGTTTGTGAAGTCATAGAATGGAGATGTGTGCATTCATAGAATGGAGGTTTGTGAAGTCACAGAATGGAGGTGTGTGAAATCAGAGAATGGAGGTTTGTGAAGTCCTAGAATGGAGGTATGTGAAGTCAAATTGGAGGGGTGTGAAGTTGGAGAATGGAGGTGTGTGAAGTCATAGAATGGAGGTGGGTGAAGTCATAGAATGGAGGTGTGTGAAGTCATAGAATGGAGGTGTGTGAAGTCACAGAACGGACGGGTATGAAGTCATAGAATGGAGGTTTGTGAAGTCACAGAATGGAGGTGTGTGAATTCATAGAATGGAGGTGTGTGAAGTCACAGAATTGAGGTGTGTGAAGTCATAGAATGGAGGTTTGTGAAGTCATAGACTGGAGGTGTGTGAAGGCACAAAATGGAGGTGTGTGAATTCATAGAATGGAGGTGTGTAAAGTCACAGAATGGAGGTGTGTGAAGTCATAGAATTGAGGTTTGTGAAGTCAGAGAATCGTGGTGTGTGAAGTCACAGAATGGAGGTGTGTGAAGTCACAGAATGGAGGTGTGTGAAGTGATAGAATGGAAGTGTGTGAAGTCATAGAATGGAGGTGTGAGAATTCAGAATGGAGGTGTGTGAAGTCACAGAACGAAGGTGTGTGAACTCAGAATGGAGGTGTGTGAAGTCACAGAATGGAGGTTTGTGAAGTCATAGGATGGAGGTGTGTGAAGTCATAGAATGGATGTTTCTGAAGTAAGAATGAAGGCGTGTGAATTCATAGAATGGAGGTGTGTGAAGTCAAATTGGAGGTGTGTGCACTCATAGAATGGAGGTGTGTGAACTCATAGAATGTAGGTGTGTGAAGTCATGGAATGGAGGTGTGAGAAGTCAAAGAATGGAGGTGTGTGAAGTCACAGAATGGAGGTGTGTGAAGTCACAGAATGGAAGTGTGTGAAGTCGAAACGGAGGTGTGTGAAGTCACAGAATGTAGGTGAGTGAAGTCACAGAATGGAGGTGTGTGAAGTCAAAAAGGTTGTGTGTGAAGTCACAAATGGAGGTGTGTGTAGTCACAGATTGGAGGTGTGTGAAGTCAAAATGGAGGTGTGTGAAGTCAAAGAATGGAGGTGTGTGAAATCACAATGGAGTTGTGTGAAGTCATAGAATGGAGATGTGTGAAGTCACAGAATGGAGGTGTGTGAAGTCATAGAATGGAGCTGTGTGAAGTCAGAATGGAGGTGTGTGAACTCATAGAATGGAGGTGTGTGAAATCACAATGGAGTTGTGTGAAGTCATAGAATGGAGCTGTGTGAAGTCAGAATGGAGGTGTGTGAAGTCAGAATGGAGGTGTGTGAAGTCACAGAATGGAGGTGTGTGAAGTAATAGAATGGAGCTGTGTGAAATCATAGAATGGAGGTGTGTGAAGTCAGAATGGAGGTGTGAGAAGTCACAGAATTGAGGTGTGTGAAGTCACAGAATTGAGGTGTGTGAAGTCACAGAATGGATGTTTGTGAAGTAAGAATGAAGGTGTTTGAAGTCATAGAATGGATGTGTGTGAAGTCACAGAATGGAGGCGTGTGAAGTCATAAAATGGAGGTGTGTGAAGTCATAGAATTGAGGTGTGTGAAGTCATAGAATGGAGGTGTGTGATGTCACAGTATGGAGGTGTGTGAAGACAGAATGGAGGTGGGTGAAGTCATGGAATGGAGGTGTGTGAAGTCATAGAATGGAGAACTGTGAAGTCATAGAGTGGAGATGAGTGAAGTCACATATTCAAAGTCTGTGAAGTCATAGAACGGAGGTGTGTGAAGTCAGAATGGAGGTGTGCGAAGTCATAGAATGGAGGTGTGTGAAGTCATAGAATGTAGGTGTGTACGTCACAATGGAAGTGTGTGAAGTCATAGAATGGAGGTGTGTGAAGTCACAGAATGGATGTGTGTGAAGTCATACAAGGGAGGCGTGTGAAGTCAGAATGGATGTGTGTGAATTCTCAGAATGGAGGAGTGTGTACTCAGAATGGATGTGTGTGAAGTGATAGATGGAGGTGTGTGAAGTCATAGTATGGAGATGCGTGAAATCATAGAACGGAGTGGTGAAGTCACAGAATGGAGCTGTGTGAAGTCATAGAATGGAGGTGTGTGAAGTCAGAATGGAGGTGTGAGACGTCACAGAATGGAGGTGTGTGAATTCAGAATGGAGGTGTGAGACGTCACAGAATGGAGGTGTGTGAATTCAGAATGGAGGTGAGTGAAGTCATAGAATGGAGGTGTGTGAAGTCATAGAATGGAGTTGTGTGAAATCATAGAATGGAGGTGTGTGAAGTCACAGAATGGAGGTGTGTGAAGTCACAGAATGGATGTTTGTGAAGTAAGAATGAAGGTGTTTGAAGTCATAGAATGGAGGTGTATGAAGTCACAGAATGGAGGTGTTTGAAGTCATAGAATGGAGGTGTGTGAAGTCATAGAATTGAGGTGTGTGAAGTCCTAGAATGGAGGTGTGTGAAGTCATAGAATGGAGAAGTGTGAAGTCATAGAGTGGAGATGAGAGAAGTCACAGATTCGAGGTCTGTGAAGTCATAGATCCGAAGTGTGTGAAGTCAGAATGGATGTGTGCGAAGTCACAGAATGGAGGTGTGTGAACTCATAGAATGTAGATGTGTGAAGTCATAGAATGGAGGAGTGTAAAGTCACCGAAGGGAGGTGTGTGAATTCATATAGTGGAGGTGTGTGAAGTCAAAATGGAGGTGTGTGAAATCAGAGAATGGAGGTTTGTGAAGTCATAGAATGGAGATGTGTGCATTCATAGAATGGAGGTTTGTGAAGTCACAGAATGGAGGTGTGTGAAATCAGAGAATGGAGGTTTGTGAAGTCCTAGAATGGAGGTATGTGAAGTCAAATTGGAGGGGTGTGAAGTTGGAGAATGGAGGTGTGTGAAGTCATAGAATGGAGGTGGGTGAAGTCATAGAATGGAGGTGTGTGAAGTCATAGAATGGAGGTGTGTGAAGTCACAGAACGGACGGGTATGAAGTCATAGAATGGAGGTTTGTGAAGTCACAGAATGGAGGTGTGTGAATTCATAGAATGGAGGTGTGTGAAGTCACAGAATTGAGGTGTGTGAAGTCATAGAATGGAGGTTTGTGAAGTCATAGACTGGAGGTGTGTGAAGGCACAAAATGGAGGTGTGTGAATTCATAGAATGGAGGTGTGTAAAGTCACAGAATGGAGGTGTGTGAAGTCATAGAATTGAGGTTTGTGAAGTCAGAGAATCGTGGTGTGTGAAGTCACAGAATGGAGGTGTGTGAAGTCACAGAATGGAGGTGTGTGAAGTGATAGAATGGAAGTGTGTGAAGTCATAGAATGGAGGTGTGAGAATTCAGAATGGAGGTGTGTGAAGTCACAGAACGAAGGTGTGTGAACTCAGAATGGAGGTGTGTGAAGTCACAGAATGGAGGTTTGTGAAGTCATAGGATGGAGTTGTGTGAAGTCATAGAATGGATGTTTCTGAAGTAAGAATGAAGGCGTGTGAATTCATAGAATGGAGGTGTGTGAAGTCAAATTGGAGGTGTGTGCACTCATAGAATGGAGGTGTGTGAACTCATAGAATGTAGGTGTGTGAAGTCATGGAATGGAGGTGTGAGAAGTCAAAGAATGGAGGTGTGTGAAGTCACAGAATGGAGGTGTGTGAAGTCACAGAATGGAAGTGTGTGAAGTCGAAACGGAGGTGTGTGAAGTCACAGAATGCAGGTGAGTGAAGTCACAGAATGGAGGTGTGTGAAGTCAAAAAGGTGGTGTGTGAAGTCACAAATGGAGGTGTGTGTAGTCACAGATTGGAGGTGTGTGAAGTCAAAATGGAGGTGTGTGAAGTCAAAGAATGGAGGTGTGTGAAATCACAATGGAGTTGTGTGAAGTCATAGAATGGAGATGTGTGAAGTCACAGAATGGAGGTGTGTGAAGTCATAGAATGGAGCTGTGTGAAGTCAGAATGGAGGTGTGTGAAGTCACAGAATGGAGGTGTGTGAAATCACAATGGAGTTGTGTGAAGTCATAGAATGGAGCTGTGTGAAGTCAGAATGGAGGTGTGTGAAGTCACAGAATGGAGGTGTGTGAAGTAATAGAATGGAGCTGTGTGAAATCATAGAATGGAGGTGTGTGAAGTCAGAATGGAGGTGTGAGAAGTCACAGAATTGAGGTGTGTGAAGTCACAGAATTGAGGTGTGTGAAGTCACAGAATGGATGTTTGTGAAGTAAGAATGAAGGTGTTTGAAGTCATAGAATGGATGTGTGTGAAGTCACAGAATGGAGGCGTGTGAAGTCATAAAATGGAGGTGTGTGAAGTCATAGAATTGAGGTGTGTGAAGTCATAGAATGGAGGTGTGTGATGTCACAGTATGGAGGTGTGTGAAAACAGAATGGAGGTGGGTGAAGTCATGGAATGGAGGTGTGTGAAGTCATAGAATGGAGAACTGTGAAGTCATAGAGTGGAGATGAGTGAAGTCACATATTCGAAGTCTGTGAAGTCATAGAACGGAGGTGTGTGAAGTCAGAATGGAGGTGTGCGAAGTCATAGAATGGAGGTGTGTGAAGTCATAGAATGTAGGTGTGTACGTCACAATGGAAGTGTGTGAAGTCATAGAATGGAGGTGTGTGAAGTCACAGAATGGATGTGTGTGAAGTCATACAAGGGAGGCGTGTGAAGTCAGAATGGATGTGTGTGAATTCTCAGAATGGAGGAGTGTGTACTCAGAATGGATGTGTGTGAAGTGATAGATGGAGGTGTGTGAAGTCATAGTATGGAGATGCGTGAAATCATAGAACGGAGTGGTGAAGTCACAGAATGGAGCTGTGTGAAGTCATAGAATGGAGGTGTGTGAAGTCAGAATGGAGGTGTGAGACGTCACAGAATGGAGGTGTGTGAATTCAGAATGGAGGTGAGTGAAGTCATAGAATGGAGGTGTGTGAAGTCATAGAATGGAGGTGTGTGAAATCATAGAATGGAGGTGTTTGAAGTCACAGAATGGAGGTGTGTGAAGCCAGAATGGAGGCGTGTGAAGTCATAGAATGGAGGTTTGTGAAGTCATAAAATTGAGGTGAGTGAAGTCATAGAATGCAGGTGTGTGATGTCACAGTATGGAGGTGTGTGAAGACAGAATGGAGGTGTGTGAAGTCATGGAATGGAGGTGTGTGAAGTCATAGAATGGAGAAGTGTGAAGTTATAGAGTGGAGATGAGTGAAGTCACATATTCGAAGTCTGTGAAGTCATAGAACGGAGGTGTGTGAAGTCAGAATGGAGGTGTGCGAAGTCATAGAATGGAGGTGTGTGAACTCTTAGAATGTAGGTGTGTACGTCACAATGGAAGTGTGTGAAATCATAGAATGTAAGTGTTTGAAGTCATAGAATAAAGGTGTGTGAACTCATAGAATGTAGGTGTGTGAAGTCATAGAATGGAGGAGTGTGAAGTCACCGAAGGGTGGTGTGTGAATTAATATAGTGGAAGTGTGTGAAGTCAAAATGGAGGTGTGTGAAATCAGAGAATGGAGGTTCGTGAAGTCATAGAATGGAGATGTGTGCATTCATAGAATGGAGGTTTGTGAAGTCGCAGAATGGAGGTGTGTGAAATCAGAGAATGGAGGTTTGTGAAGTCCTAGAATGGAGGTATGTGAAGTCAAATTGGAGGGGTGTGAAGTTGGAGAATGGAGGTGTGTGAAGTCAAAGAATAGGGGTGGGTGAAGTCATAGAATGGAGGTGTGTGAAGTCATAGATTGGAGGTGGGAGAAGTCACAGAATGGACGGGTATGAAGTCATAGTATGGAGGTTTGTGAAGTCACAGAATGGAGGTGTGTGAATTCATAGAATGGATTTGTGTGAAGTCACAGAATTGAGGTGTGTGAAGTCATAGAATGGAGGTTTGTGAAGTCGTAGAATGGAGGTGTGTGAAGGCACAAAATGGAGGTGTGTGAATTCATAGAATGGAGGTGTGTGAAGTCACAGAATGGAGGTGTGTGAAGTCAAAATGGAGGTGTGTGAAGTCAAAGAATGGAGGTGTGTGAAATCACAATGGAGTTGTGTGAAGTCATAGAATGGAGATGTGTGAAGTCACAGAATGGAGGTGTGTGAACTCAAAATGGAGGTGTGTGAAGTCACAGAATGGAGGTTTGTGAAGTCATAGAATGGAGGTGTGTGAAGTCATAGAATGGAGGTTTGTGAAGTCACAGAATGGAGGTTTGTGAAGTCATAGAATGGAGGTGTGTGAAGTCATAGAATGGATGTTTCTGAAGTAAGAATGAAGGCGTGTGAATTCATAGAATGGAGGTGTGTGAAGTCAAATTGGAGGTGTGTGCACTCATAGAATGGAGGTGTGTGAACTCATAGAATGTAGGTGTGTGTAGTCATGGAATGGAGGTGTGAGAAGTCAAAGAATGGAGGTGTGTGAAGTCACAGAATGGAGGTGTGTGAAGTCACAGAATGGAAGTGTGTGAAGTCGAAACGGAGGTGTGTGAAGTCACAGAATGTAGGTGAGTGAAGTCACAGAATGGAGGTGTGTGAAGTCAAAAAGGTGGTGTGTGAAGTCACAAATGGAGGTGTGTGTAGTCACAGATTGGAGGTGTGTGAAGTCAAAATGGAGGTGTGTGAAGTCAAAGAATGGAGGTGTGTGAAGTCATAGAATGGAGATGTGTGAAGTCACAGAATGGAGGTGTGTGAAGTCACAGAATGGAGGTGTGTGAAGTCAGAATGGAGGTGTGTGAACTCATAGAATGGAGGTGTGTGAAATCACAATGGAGTTGTGTGAAGTCATCGAATGGAGCTGTGTGAAGTCAGAATGGAGGTGTGTGAAGTCACAGAATGGAGGTGTGTGAAGTAATAGAATGGAGCTGTGTGAAATCATAGAATGGAGGTGTGTGAAGTCAGAATGGAGGTGTGAGAAGTCACAGAATTGAGGTGTGTGAAGTCACAGAATTGAGGTGTGTGAAGTCACAGAATGGATGTTTGTGAAGTAAGAATGAAGGTGTTTGAAGTCATAGAATGGATGCGTGTGAAGTCACAGAATGGAGGTGTGTGATGTCACAGTATGGAGGTGTGTGATGTCACAGTATGGAGGTGTGTGAAGACAGAATGGAGGTGGGTGAAGTCATGGAATGGAGGTGTGTGAAGTCATAGAATGGAGGTGTGTGAAGTCAGAATGGAGGTGTGTGAAGTCACAATGGAGGTGTGTGAAGTCATAGAATGGAGGTGGGTGAAGTCATAGAATGGAGGTGGGAGAAGTCACAGAATGGAGGTGTGTGAATTCATAGAATGGAGGTGTGCGAAGTCACAGAATGAAGGTGTGTGAATTCATAGAATGGAGGTGTGTGAAGTCACAGAATGGAGGTGTGTGAAGTCATAGAATGGAGGATTGTGAAGTCAAAGAATGGAGGTGTGTGAAGTCATAGAATAGAGGTGTGTGAAGTCATAGAATGGAGGTTTGTGAAGTCACAGAATGGAGGTTTGTGAAGTCATAGAATGGAGGTGTGTGAAGTCATAGAATGGATGTTTCTGAAGTAAGAATGAAGGCGTGTGAATTCATAGAATGGAGGTGTGTGAAGTCAAATTGGAGGTGTGTGCACTCACAGAATGGAGGTGTGTGAACTCATAGAATGTAGGTGTGTGAAGTCATGGAATGGAGGTGTGAGAAGTCAAAGAATGGAGGTGTGTGAAGTCACAGAATGGAGGTGTGTGAAGTCACAGAATGGAAGTGTGTGAAGTCGAAACGGAGGTGTGTGAAGTCACAGAATGTAGGTGAGTGAAGTCACAGAATGGAGGTGTGTGAAGTCAAAAAGGTGGTGTGTGAAGTCACAAATGGAGGTGTGTGTAGTCACAGATTGGAGGTGTGTGAAGTCAAAATGGAGGTGTGTGAAGTCAAAGAATGGAGGTGTGTGAAGTCATAGAATGGAGATGTGTGAAGTCACAGAATGGAGGTGTGTGAAGTCATAGAATGGAGCTGTGTGAAGTCAGAATGGAGGTGTGTGAACTCATAGAATGGAGGTGTGTGAAATCACAATGGAGTTGTGTGAAGTCATCGAATGGAGCTGTGTTAAGTCAGAATGGAGGTGTGTGAAGTCAGAATGGAGGTGTGTGAAGTCACAGAATGGAGGTGTGTGAAGTAATAGAATGGAGCTGTGTGAAATCATAGAATGGAGGTGTGTGAAGTCAGAATGGAGGTGTGAGAAGTCACAGAATTGAGGTGTGTGAAGTCACAGAATTGAGGTGTGTGAAGTCACAGAATGGATGTTTGTGAAGTAAGAATGAAGGTGTTTGAAGTCATAGAATGGATGTGTGTGAAGTCACAGAATGGAGGCGTGTGAAGTCATAAAATGGAGGTGTGTGAAGTCATAGAATTGAGGTGTGTGAAGTCATAGAATGGAGGTGTGTGATGTCACAGTATGGAGGTGTGTGAAGACAGAATGGAGGTGGGTGAAGTCATGGAATGGAGGTGTGTGAAGTCATAGAATGGAGAACTGTGAAGTCATAGAGTGGAGATGAGTGAAGTCACATATTCGAAGTCTGTGAAGTCATAGAACGGAGGTGTGTGAAGTCAGAATGGAGGTGTGCGAAGTCATAGAATGGAGGTGTGTGAAGTCATAGAATGTAGGTGTGTACGTCACAATGGAAGTGTGTGAAGTCATAGAATGGAGGTGTGTGAAGTCACAGAATGGATGTGTGTGAAGTCATACAAGGGAGGCGTGTGAAGTCAGAATGGATGTGTGTGAATTCTCAGAATGGAGGAGTGTGTACTCAGAATGGATGTGTGTGAAGTGATAGATGGAGGTGTGTGAAGTCATAGTATGGAGATGCGTGAAATCATAGAACGGAGTGGTGAAGTCACAGAATGGAGCTGTGTGAACTCATAGAATGGAGGTGTGTGAAGCCAGAATGGAGGTGTGAGACGTCACAGAATGGAGGTGTGTGAATTCAGAATGGAGGTGAGTGAAGTCATAGAATGGAGGTGTGTGAAGTCATAGAATGGAGGTGTGTGAAATCATAGAATGGAGGTGTTTGAAGTCACAGAATGGAGGTGTGTGAAGCCAGAATGGAGGCGTGTGAAGTCATAGAATGGAGGTTTGTTAAGTCATAAAATTGAGGTGTGTGAAGTCATAGAATGCAGGTGTGTGATGTCACAGTATGGAGGTGTGTGAAGACAGAATGGAGGTGTGTGAAGTCATGGAATGGAGGTGTGTGAAGTCATAGAATGGAGAAGGGTGAAGTTATAGAGTGGAGATGAGTGAAGTCACATATTCGAAGTCTGTGAAGTCATAGAACGGTGGTGTGTGAAGTCAGAATGGAGGTGTGCGAAGTCATAGAATGGAGGTGTGTGAACTCATAGAATGTAGGTGTGTACGTCACAATGGAAGTGTGTGAAATCATAGAATGTAAGTGTTTGAAGTCATAGAATAAAGGTGTGTGAACTCATAGAATGTAGATGTGTGAAGTCATAGAATGGAGGAGTGTGAAGTCACCGAAGGGTGGTGTGTGAATTAATATAGTGGAAGTGTGTGAAGTCAAAATGGAGGTGTGTGAAATCAGAGAATGGAGGTTTGTGAAGTCATAGAATGGAGATGTGTGCATTCATAGAATGGAGGTTTGTGAAGTCACAGAATGGAGGTGTGTGAAAACAGAGAATGGAGGTTTGTGAAGTCCTAGAATGGAGGTATGTGAAGTCAAATTGGAGGGGTGTGAAGTTGGAGAATGGAGGTGTGTGAAGTCATAGAATAGGGGTGGGTGAAGTCATAGAATGGAGGTGTGTGAAGTCATAGATGGAGGTGGGAGAAGTCACAGAATGGACGGGTATGAAGTCATAGAATGGAGGTTTGTGAAGTCACAGAATGGAGGTGTGTGAATTCATAGAATGGAGGTGTGTGAAGTCACAGAATCGAGGTGTGTGAAGTCATAGAATGGAGGTTTGTGAAGTCATAGAATGGAGGTGTGTGAAGACACAAAATGGAGGTGTGTGAATTCATAGAATGGAGTTGTGTGAAGTCACAGAATGGAGGTGTGTGTAGTCATAGAATGGAGGTTTGTGAAGTCATAGAATGGAAGTGTGTGAAGTCATAGAATGGACGTGTGAGAATTCAGAATGGAGGTGTGTGAAGTCACAGAATGAAGGTGTGTGAACTCAAAATGGAGGTGTGTGATGTCACAGAATGGAGGTTTGTGAAGTCATAGAATGGAGGTGTGTGAAGTCATAGAATGGAGGTGTGTGAAGTCACAGAATGGAGGTGTGTGAAGTCACAGAATGGATGTTTGTGAAGTAAGAATGAAGGTGTTTGAAGTCATAGAATGGATGTGTGTGAAGTCACAGAATGGAGGAGTGTGAAGTCATAGAATGGAGGTGTGTGAAGTCATGGAATGGAGGTGTGTGAAGTCAAAGAATGGAGGTGTGTGAAGTCACAGAATGGAGGTGTGTGAAGTCATGGAATGGAGGTGTGTGAAGTCAAAGAATGGAGGTGTGTGAAGTCACAGAATGGAGGTGTGTGAAGTCACAGAATGGAAGTGTGTGAAGTCGAAACGGAGGTGTGTGAAGTCACAGAATGTAGGTGAGTGAAGTCACAGAATGGAGGTGTGTGAAGTCAAAAAGGTGGTGTGTGAAGTCACAAATGGAGGTGTGTGTAGTCACAGATTGGAGGTGTGTGAAGTCAAAATGGAGGTGTGTGAAGTCAAAGAATGGAGGTGTGCGAAATCACAATAGAGTTGTGTGACGTCATAGAATGGAGATGTGTGAAGTCACAGAATGGAGGTGTGTGAAGTCATAGAATGGAGCTGTGTGAAGTCAGAATGGAGGTGTGTGAACTCATAGAATGGAGGTGTGTGAAATCACAATGGCGTTGTGTGAAGTCATAGAATGGAGATGTGTGAAGTCACAGAATGGAGGTGTGTGAAGTCATAGAATGGAGCTGTGTGAAGTCAGAATGGAGGTGTGTGAAGTCAGAATGGAGGTGTGTGAAGTCACAGAATGGAGGTGTGTGAAGTAATACAATGGAGCTGTGTGTAATCATAGAATGGAGGTGTGTGAAGTCAGAATGGAGGTGTGTGAAGTCAGAATGGAGGTGTGTGAAGTCACAGAATGGAGGTGTGTGAAGTCACAGAATGGATGTTTGTGAAGTAAGAATGAAGGTGTTTGAAGCCATAGAATGGATGTGTGTGAAGTCACAGAATGGAGGAGTGTGAAGTCATAGAATGGAGGTGTGTGAAGTCATAGAATTGAGGTGTGTGAAGTCATAGAATGGAGGTGTGTTATGTCACAGTATGGAGGTGTGTGAAGACAGAATGGAGGTGTGTGAAGTCATGGAATGGAGGTCTGTGAAGTCATAGAATGGAGAAGTGTGAAGTCATAGAGCGGAGATGAGTGAAGTCACATATTCGAAGTGTGTGAAGTCATAGAACGGAGGTGTGTGAACTCATAGAATGTAGGTGTGTACGTCAAAATGGAAGTGTGTGAAGTCATAGAATGGAGGTGTGTGAAGTCACAGAATGGATGTGTGTGAAGTCATACAATGGAGGCGTGTGAAGTCAGAATGGATGTGTGTGAATTGTCAGAATGGAGGTGTGTGAACTCAGAATGGATGTGTGTGAAGTCATAGATGGAGGTGTGTGAAGTCATAGTATGGAGGTGTGTGAAGTCAGACCGGAGGTGTGTGAACTCATAGAATCGAGGTTTGTGAAGTCAAAATGGAGGTGTATGAAGTCATAAAATGGAGGTGTGTGAAGTCACAGAATGGAGGTGTGTGAAGTCATAGAATGGAGGTGTGTGAAGTCAAAGAATGGAAGTGTGCGAAGTCATGAAATGGAGGTGTGTGAAGTCAGAATGGAGGTGTGTTAAGTCACAGAATGGAGGTGTGTGAAGTCATAGAATGGAGGTATGTGAAATCATAGAATGGAAGTGTTTGAAGTCATAGAATGAAGGTGTGTGAACTCATAGAATGTAGATGTGTGAAGTCATAGAATGGAGGAGTATGAAGTCACCGAAGGGGGGTGTGTGAATTCATATAGTGGAAGTGTGTGAAGTCAAAATGGAGGTGTGTGAAATCAGAGAATGGAGGTTTGTGAAGTCCTAGAATGGAGGTATGTGAAGTCAAATTGGAGGGGTGTGAAGTTGGAGAATGGAGGTGTGTGAAGTCATAGAATGGAGGTGGGTGAAGTGACGGAATGGAGGTGTGTGAAGTCATAGAATGGAGGTGGGAGAAGTCACAGAATGGAAGGGTATGAAGTCATAGAATGGAGGTTTGTGAAGTCACAGAATGGAGGTGTGTGAATTCATAGAATGGAGGTGTGTGAAGTCACAGAATTGAGGTGTGTGAAGTCATAGAATGGAGGTTTGTGAAGTCATAGAATGGAGGTGTGTGAAGGCACAAAATGGAGGTGTGTGAATTCATAGAATGGAGGTGTGTGAAGTCACAGAATGGAGGTGTGTGAAGTCATAGAATGGAGGTTTGTGAAGTCAGAGAATCGTGGTTTTTGAAGTCACAGAATGGAGGTGTGTGAAGTCACAGAATGGAGGTGTGTGAAGTCATAGATTGGAAGTGTGTGAAGTCATAGAATGGACGTGTGAGAATTCAGAATGGAGGTGTGTGAAGTCACAAAACGAAGGTGTGTGAACTCAGAATGGAGGTGTGTGAAGTCACAGAATGGAGGTGTGTGAAGTAATAGAATGGAGCTGTGTGAAATCATAGAATGGAGGTGTGTGAAGTCAGAATGGAGGTGTGAGAAGGCACAGAATTGAGGTGTGTGAAGTCACAGAATGGAGGTGTGTGAAGTCAAAATGGAGGTGTGTGAAGTCACAGAATGGAGGTGTGTGAAGTCACAGAATGGATGTTTGTGAAGTAAGAATGAAGGTGTTTGAAGTCATAGAAAGGATGTGTGTGAAGTCACAGAATGGAGGCGTGTGAAGTCATAGAATGGAGGTGTGTGAAGTCATAGAATTGAGGTGTGTGAAGTCATAGAATGGAGGTGTGTGATGTCACAGTATGGAGGTGTGTGAAGACAGAATGGAGGTGTGTGAAGTCATGGAATGGAGGTGTGTGAAGTCATAGAATGGAGAAGTGTGAAGTCATAGAGTGGAGATGAGTGAAGTCACATATTCGAAGTCTGTGAAGTCATAGAACGGAGGTGTGTGAAGTCAGAATGGAGGTGTGCGAAGTCATAGAATGGAGGTGTGTGAACTCATAGAATGTAGGTGTGTACGTCAAAATGGAAGTGTATGAAGTCATAGAATGGAGGTGTGTGAAGTCACAGAATGGATGTGTGTGAAGTCAGACAATGGAGGCGTGTGAAGTCAGAATGGATGTGTGTGAATTCTCAGAATGGAGGTGTGTGAAGTCATAGTATGGAGGTGTGTGAAGTCAGAACGGAGGTGTGTGAACTCATAGAATCGAGGTTTGTGAAGTCAAAATGGAGGTGTATGAAGTCACAGAATGGAGGTGTGTGAAGTCATAGAATGGAGGTGTGTGACTCATAGAAGTCATGGAATGAAGTTGTGTGAAGTCAAAGAATGGAGGTGTGTGAAGTCAAACAATAGAGTTTTGTGAAGTCACAGAATGGAGGTGTGTGAAGTCACAGAATGGAAGTGTGTGAAGTCGAAACGGAGGTGTGTGAAGTCACAGAATGGAGGTGAGTGAAGTCACAGAATGGAGGTGTGTGAAGTCAAAAAGGTGGTGTGTGAAGTCACAAATGGAGGTGTGTGTAGTCACAGAATGGAGATGTGTGAAGTCAAAATGGAGGTGTGTGAAGTCAAAGAATGGAGGTGTGTGAAGTCATCGAATGGAGGTGTGTGAACTCATGGAATTGAGGTGTGTGAAGTCACAGAATGGAGGTGTGTGAAGTCAGAATGGAGGTGTGAAAAGTCATAGATTGGAGGTGTTTGAAGTCAGAATGGAGTTGTGTGAAGTCATAGAACGGAGGTGTGTGAACTCATAGAATGGAGGTGTGTGAAGTCACAATGGAGGTGTGTGAAGTCATAGAATGGTGGTGTGTGAAGTGACAGAATGGAGGTGTGGAAGTCATAGAATGGAGGTGTGTGAAGTCAGAATGGAGGTGTGTGAAGTCACAGAATGGAGGTGTGTGAATTCAGAATGGAGGTGTGTGAAGTCATAGAGTGGAGGTGTATGAAGTCATAGAATGGAGGTGTGTGAAATTATAGAATGGAGGTGTGTGAAGTCACAGAATGGAGGTGTGCGAAGTCAGAATGGAGGTGTGAGAAGTCATAGAATGGAGGTGTTTGAAGTCAGAATGGAGGTGTCTGAAGTCATAGAATGGAGGTGTGTGAACTCATAGAATGGAGGTGTGTGAAGTCACAATGGAGGTGTGTGAAGTCATAGAATGGTGGTGTGTGAAGGGACAGAATGGAGGTGTGGGAGTCATAGAATGGAGGTGTGTGAAGTCATAATGGAGGTGTGTGAAGTCACAGAATGGAGGTGTGTGAATTCAGAATGGAGGTGTGTGAAGTCATAGAGTGGAGGTGTATGAAGTCATAGAATGGAGGTGTGTGAAATTATACAATGGAGGTATGTGAAGTCACGGAATGGAGGTTTGTGAAGTCATAATGGAGGTCTGTGAAGTCATAGAATTGAGGTGTGTGAATTCAGAATGGAGGTGTGTGAACACTTAGAATGCAGGTGTGTGTAATCACAATGGAGGTGTGTGAAGTCTTAGAATGGAGGTGTGTGAAGTCATATATTGGAGGTGTGGGAAATCAAAATGGATAAGTGAAGTCATAGAATGGAGGTGTCTGAAGTCATAGATTGGAGGTGTGTGAAGTCACAGAATGGAAGTGTGTGAAGTCATATAATTGAGGTGTGTGAAGTCATAGAGTGGAGGTGTGTGAAGTCACAGAATGGAGGTATGTGAAGTCACAGTATGGAGGTGTGTGAAGTCACAGAATGGAGGTATGTGAAGTCACAGTATGGAGGTGTGTGAAGTCACAGAATGGAGGTGTGGGAACTCAGTGTGGAGGTGTGTGAAGTCACAGAATGGAGGTTTGTGAAGTCATAGAATGGAAGTGGGTGAAATCATAGTATATAGGTGTGTGAAGTCGGAATGGAGGTGTGTGAAGTCACCGAATGGAGGTGTGTGAACTCAGAATAGAGGTGTGTGAAAACATAGAATGGAGGTGTGTGAAGTCATGGGATTGAGGTGTGTGAAGTCAAAGAATGGAGTTGTGTGAAGTCAAACAATGGAGGTGTGTGAAGTCACAGAATGGAGGTGTGTGAGTCACAGAAAGGAAGTGTGTGAAGTCAAAATGGAGGTCTGTGAAGTCACAGAATGAAGGTGTGTGAAGTCACAGAATGGAGGTGTGTGAAGTCAAAATGGTGTTGTGTGAAGCCACAAATATAGGTGTGTGAAGTCACAGAATGGAGGTGTGTGAAGTCAAAATGGAGGTGTGTGAAGTCAAAGAATGGAGGTGTGTGAAGTCCTAGAATGGGGGTGTGTGAAGTCATGGAATGGAGGTTGTTAAAGTCAAACATTGGAAGTGTGTGAAGTTACAGAAAGGAGATGTGTTAAGTCATAGAATGGAGGTGTGTGAAGTCATAGAATGAAGGTGTGTGAAGGCAGAATGGAGATGTGTGAAGTCACAGAATGGAGATCTGTGAAGTCATAGAATGTTGATGTATGAAGTCATAGAATGGAGGTGTATGAAGTCATAGAATGGAGGTGTGTGAAGTCAAAATGGTGGTGAGTGAAGTCACAGAATGGAGGTGTGTGAAGTCAGAATGGAGGTGTGAGAAATCACAGAATGAAGGTGTGTGAACTCAGAATGGAGGTGTGTGAAGTCACAGATTGGAGGTGTGTGAACTCAGAATTGAGGTATTTGAAGTCACAGAATATAGATGTGTGAAGTCATAGAATGGAGTTGTGTGAAATAACACAATGGAGGTGTGTGAATTCATAGAATGGCGGTGTGTGAAGTCATAGAATGGAGGTGTGTGAAGTCAGAATGGAGGTGTGTGAAGTAAGAAGGGAGATGTGTGAAGTCATAGAATGGAGGTGTGTGAAGTCACAATGCAGGTGTGTGAACTCATGGAATGGAGGTGTGTGAAGTCACAATGGAGGTGTGTGAAGTCATAGAATGGAGGTGTGTGAAGTCATAGAATGGAGGTGTGTGAAGTCACAGAATGGAGGTGTGTCAAGTTATCGAATGGAGGTGTGTGAAGTCACAGAATTGAGGTGTGTGAAGTCACAGATTGGAGGTGTGTGAACTCAGAATTGAGGTATTTGAAGTCACAGAATATAGATGTGTGAACTCATAGAATGGAGGTGTGTGAAGTCATGGAATGTAGGTGTGTGAAGTAAAAGAATGGAGGTGTGTGACGTCAAACAATAGAGGTGTGTGAAGTCACAGAATGCAGCTGTGTGAAGTCACCGAATGGAGGTTTGTCAAGTCAAGAAGGTGGTGTGTGAAGTCACAAATGTACGTGTGTGAAGTCAAAGAATAGAGGTGTGTGAAGTCAAAATGGAGGTGTGTGAAGTCAAAGAATGGAGGTGTGTGAAGTCATTGAATATAGGTGTGTGAAGTCACAGAATGGAGGTGTGTGAAGTCAGAATAAAGGTGTGCGAAGTCATAGAATGGAGGTGTGTTAAGCCAAATGGAGGTGTGTGAAGTCATAGAATAGACGTGTGTGAAGTCAGAGTAGAGGTATGTGAACTCATAGAATGCAGGTGTGTGAAGTCACAATGGAGGTGTGTGAAGTCATAGAATGGTGGTGTGTGAAGTCACAGAATGGAGGTGTGGAAGTCATAGAATGGAGGTGTGTGAAGTCAGAATGGAGGTGTGAGTAGTCACAGAATGGAGGTGTGTGAATTCAGAATGGAGGTGAGTGAAGTCATAGAATGGAGGTGTGTGAAGTCATAGAATGGAGGTGTGTGAAATCATAGAATGGAGGTGTTTGAAGTCACAGAATGGAGGTGTGTGAACTCAGAATGGAGGTGTGTGAAGTCATAGAATTGAGATGTGTGAAGTCAGAATGGAGGTGTGTGAACTCATAGAATTGAGGTGTGTGAAATCACAATGGAGGTGTGTGAAGTCATAGAATGGAGATGTGTGAAGTCACAGAATGGAGGTGTGTGAAGTCATAGAATGGATCTGTGTGAAGTCAGAATGGAGGTGTGTGAAGTCATAGAATGGTGGTGTGTGAAGTCACAGAATGGAGGTGTGGAAGTCATAGAATGGAGGTGTGTGAAGTCAGAATGGAGGTGTGAGTAGTCACAGAATGGAGGTGTGTGAATTCAGAATGGAGGTGAGTGAAGTCATAGAATGGAGGTGTGTGAAGTCATAGAATGGAGGTGTTTGAAGTCACAGAATGGAGGTGTGTGAAGTCAGAATGGAGGTGTGTGAAGTCATAGAATTGAGATGTGTGAAGTCAGAATGGAGGTGTGTGAACTCATAGATTTGAGGTGTGTGAAATCACAATTGAGGTGTGTGAAGTCAAAGAATGGAGATGTGTGAAGTCACAGAATGGATGCGTGTGAAGTCATAAAATGGAGCTGTGTGAAGTCAGAATGGAGGTGTGTGAAGTCATAGAATGGTGGTGTGTGAAGTCACAGAATGTAGGTGTGGAAGTCATAGAATGGAGGTGTGTGAAGTCAGAATTGAGGTGTGAGTAGTCACAGAATGGACGTGTGTGAATTCAGAATGGAGGTGAGTGAAGTCATAGAATGGAGGTGTGTGAAGTCAGAGAATGGAGGTGTGTGAAATCATAGAATGGAGGTGTTTGAAGTCAAAGAATGGAGGTGTGTGAAGTCAGAATGGAGGTGTGTGAAGTCATAAAACTGAAATGTGTGAAGTCAGAATGGAGGTGTGTGAAGTCATAGAATGGAGGTGTGTGAAGTCAGAATGGAGATGTGTGAAGTCAGAATGGAGATCTTGTGAAGTCATAGAATGTTGATGTATGAAGTCATAGAATGGGAGGTGTATGAAGTCATAGAATGGATGTGTGTGAAGTCAAAATGGTGGTGAGTGAAGTCACAGAATGAAGGTGTGTGAAGTCAGAATGGAGGTGTGAGAAGTCACAGAATGAAGGTGTGTGAACTCAGAATGGAGGTGTGTGAAGTCACAGAATGGAGGTGTGTGAAGTCATAGTATGGAGGTGTGTGAAGTCATAGAATGGAGGTGTGTGAAGTCAGAATGGAGGTGTGTGAAGTCAGAAGGGAGATGTGTGAAGTCATAGAATGGAGGTGTGTGAAGTCACAATGCAGGTGTTTGAACTCATGGAATGGAGGTGTGTGAAGTCACATTGCAGGTGTGTGAAGTCATAGAATGGAGGTGTGTGAAGTCATAGAATGGAGGTGTGTGAAGTCACAGAATGGAGGTGTGTCAAGTTATAGAATGGAGGTGTGTGAAGTCACAGAATTGAGGTGTGTGAAGTCACAGATTGGAGGTGTGTGAACTCAGAATTGAGGTATTTGAAGTCACAGAATATAGATGTGTGAACTCATAGAATGGAGGTGTGTGAAGTCATGGAATGTAGGTGTGTGAAGTAAAAGAATGGAGGTGTGTGACGTCAAACAATAGAGGTGTGTGAAGTCACAGAATGCAGCTGTGTGAAGTCACCGAATGGAGGTTTGTCAAGTCAAGAAGGTGGTGTGTGAAGTCACAAATGTACGTGTGTGAAGTCAAAGAATAGAGGTGTGTGAAGTCAAAATGGAGGTGTGTGAAGTCAAAGAATGGAGGTGTGTGAAGTCATTGAATATAGGTGTGTGAAGTCACAGAATGGAGGTGTGTGAAGTCAGAATAAAGGTGTGCGAAGTCATAGAATGGAGGTGTGTTAAGCCAAATGGAGGTGTGTGAAGTCATAGAATAGACGTGTGTGAAGTCAGAGTAGAGGTATGTGAACTCATAGAATGCAGGTGTGTGAAGTCACAATGGAGGTGTGTGAAGTCATAGAATGGTGGTGTGTGAAGTCACAGAATGGAGGTGTGGAAGTCATAGAATGGAGGTGTGTGAAGTCAGAATGGAGGTGTGAGTAGTCACAGAATGGAGGTGTGTGAATTCAGAATGGAGGTGAGTGAAGTCATAGAATGGAGGTGTGTGAAGTCATAGAATGGAGGTGTGTGAAATCATAGAATGGAGGTGTTTGAAGTCACAGAATGGAGGTGTGTGAACTCAGAATGGAGGTGTGTGAAGTCATAGAATTGAGATGTGTGAAGTCAGAATGGAGGTGTGTGAACTCATAGAATTGAGGTGTGTGAAATCACAATGGAGGTGTGTGAAGTCATAGAATGGAGATGTGTGAAGTCACAGAATGGAGGTGTGTGAAGTCATAGAATGGATCTGTGTGAAGTCAGAATGGAGGTGTGTGAAGTCATAGAATGGTGGTGTGTGAAGTCACAGAATGGAGGTGTGGAAGTCATAGAATGGAGGTGTGTGAAGTCAGAATGGAGGTGTGAGTAGTCACAGAATGGAGGTGTGTGAATTCAGAATGGAGGTGAGTGAAGTCATAGAATGGAGGTGTGTGAAGTCATAGAATGGAGGTGTTTGAAGTCACAGAATGGAGGTGTGTGAAGTCAGAATGGAGGTGAGTGAAGTCATAGAATTGAGATGTGTGAAGTCAGAATGGAGGTGTGTGAACTCATAGATTTGAGGTGTGTGAAATCACAATTGAGGTGTGTGAAGTCAAAGAATGGAGATGTGTGAAGTCACAGAATGGATGCGTGTGAAGTCATAAAATGGAGCTGTGTGAAGTCAGAATGGAGGTGTGTGAAGTCATAGAATGGTGGTGTGTGAAGTCACAGAATGTAGGTGTGGAAGTCATAGAATGGAGGTGTGTGAAGTCAGAATTGAGGTGTGAGTAGTCACAGAATGGACGTGTGTGAATTCAGAATGGAGGTGAGTGAAGTCATAGAATGGAGGTGTGTGAAGTCAGAGAATGGAGGTGTGTGAAATCATAGAATGGAGGTGTTTGAAGTCAAAGAATGGAGGTGTGTGAAGTCAGAATGGAGGTGTGTGAAGTCATAAAACTGAAATGTGTGAAGTCAGAATGGAGGTGTGTGAAGTCATAGAATGGAGGTGTGTGAAGTCAGAATGGAGATGTGTGAAGTCAGAATGGAGATCTGTGAAGTCATAGAATGTTGATGTATGAAGTCATAGAATGGAGGTGTATGAAGTCATAGAATGGATGTGTGTGAAGTCAAAATGGTGGTGAGTGAAGTCACAGAATGAAGGTGTGTGAAGTCAGAATGGAGGTGTGAGAAGTCACAGAATGAAGGTGTGTGAACTCAGAATGGAGGTGTGTGAAGTCACAGAATGGAGGTGTGTGAAGTCATAGTATGGAGGTGTGTGAAGTCATAGAATGGAGGTGTGTGAAGTCAGAATGGAGGTGTGTGAAGTCAGAAGGGAGATGTGTGAAGTCATAGAATGGAGGTGTGTGAAGTCACAATGCAGGTGTTTGAACTCATGGAATGGAGGTGTGTGAAGTCACATTGCAGGTGTGTGAAGTCATAGAATGGAGGTGTGTGAAGTCATAGAATGGAGGTGTGTGAAGTCACAGAATGGAGGTGTGTCAAGTTATAGAATGGAGGTGTGTGAAGTCACAGAATTGAGGTGTGTGAAGTCACAGATTGGAGGTGTGTGAACTCAGAATTGAGGTATTTGAAGTCACAGAATATAGATGTATGAAGTCATAGAATGGAGTTGTGTGAACTCACACAATGGAGCTGTGTGAATTCATAGAATGGAGGTGTTCAAAGTCATAGAATGGAGGTGTGTGAAGTCACAGAATGGAGGTGTGTGAACTCACAATGGAGGTGTGTGTAGTCACAGAATGGAGGTGTGTGAAGTCATAGAATGGAATTGTGTGAAATCATAGAATGGAGGTGTGTGAAATCAGAATTGACCTGTGTGACGTCACGAAATGGTGGTGTGTGAACTCAGAATGGAGGTGTGTGAAGTCACAGAATGGAGGGTTGTGAAGTCATAGAATGGAAGTGTGGGAAGTCATAGAATGGATGTTTGTGAAGAAGAATGGTGTGTGAAGTCATAGAATGGAGGTGTGTGAAGTTAAAATGGAGGTGTGTGAACTCATAGAATGGAGGTGTTTGAACTCATAGAATGGAGGTGTGTGAAGTCATGGAATGTAGGTGTGTGAAGTCAAAGAATGGAGGTGTGTGACGTCAAACAATTGATGTGTGTGAAGTCACAGAATGCAGCTGTGTGAAGTCAACGAATGGAGGTTTGTGAAGTCAAAAAGGTGGTGTGTGAAGTCACAAATGGAGATGTGTGAAGTCACAGAATGGAGGTGTGTGAAGTCAAAATGGAGGTGTGTGAAGTCAAAGAATGGAGGTGTGTGAAGTCATTGAATATAGGTGTGTGAAGTCACAGAATGGAGGTGTGTGAAGTCAGAATAAAGGTGTGCGAAGTCATAGAATGGAGGTGTGTTAAGATAAATGGAGGTGTGTGAAGTCATAGAATAGAGGTGTGTAAAGTCAGAGTAGAGGTATGTGAACTCATAGAATGGAGGTGTGTGAAGTCACAATAGAGGTGTGTGAAGTCATAGAATGGAGGTGTGTGAAGTCACAGAATGGAGGTGTGGAAGTCATAGAATTGAGGTGTGTGAAGTCAGAATGGAGGTGTTTTAAGTCACAGAATGGAGGTGTGTGAATTCAGAATGGAGGTGAGTGAAGTCATAGAATGGAGGTGTGTGAAGTCATAGAATGGAGGTGTGTGAAATCATAGAATGGAGGTGTTTGAATTCGCAAAATGGAGGTGTGTGAAGTCAGAATGGAGGTGTGTGAAGTCATAGAATTGAGATGTGTGAAGTCAGAATGGAGGTGTGTGAACTCATAGAATTGAGGTGTGTGAAATCACAATGGAGTTATGTGAAGTCATAGAATGGAGATGTGTGAAGTCACAGAATGGAGGTGTGTGAACTCATAGATGTGTGAAGTCATAGAATGGAGGAGGGTAAAGTCACCGAAGGGAGATGAATTCATATAGTGGAGGTGTGTGAAGTCAAAATGGAAGTGTGTGAAATCAGAGAATGGAGGATTGTGAAGTCATAGGATGGAGATGTGTGAATTCATAGAATGGAGGTTTGTGAAGTCACAGAATGGAGGTGTGTGAAAGCAGAGAATGGAGGATTGTGAAGTGATAGAATGGAGGTATGTGAAGTCAAATTGGAGGGGTGTGAAGTCGGAGAATGGAGGTGTGTGAAGTCATAGAATGAAGGTGGGTGAAGTCATAGAATGGAGGTGGGAGAAGTTACAGAATGGAGGTGGGAGAAGTCACAGAATGGACGGGTATGAAGTCATAGAATTGAGGTGTGTGAAGTCACAGAATGAAGGTGTGTGAATTCATAGAATGGAGGTGTGTGAAGTCACAGAATGGAGGCGTGTGAAGTAACAGAATGGATGTTTGTGAAGTAAGAATGAAGGTGTTTGAAGTCATAGAATGGAGGTGTATGAAGTCACAGAATGGAGGTGTGTGAAGTCATAGAATGGAGGTGTGTGAAGTCATAGAATTGAGGTGTGTGAAGTCATAGAATTGAGGTGTGTGAAGTCATAGAATGGAGAAGTGTGAAGGCATAGAATGGAGATGAGAGAAGTCACAGATTCGAGGTCTGTGAAGTCATAGATCCGAAGTGTGTGAAGTCAGAATGTATGTGTGCGAAGTCACAGAATGGAGGTGTGTGAACTCATAGAATGTAGATGTGTGAAGTCATAGAATGGAGGAGTGTAAAGTCACCGAAGGGAGGTGTGTGAATTGATATAGTGGAGGTGTGTGAAGTCAAAATGGAGGTGTGTGAAATCGGAGAATGGAGGATTGTGAGGTCATAGAATGGAGATGTGTGAATTCATAGAATGGAGGTTTGTGAAGTCACAGAATGGAGGTGTGTGAAAGCAGAGAATGGAGGATTGTGAAATGATAGAATGGAGGTATGTGAAGTCAAATTGGAGGGGTGTGAAATCGGAGAATGGAGGTGTGTGAAGTCATAGAGTGGAGGTGGGTGAAGTCATAGAATGGAGGTGGGAGAAGTCACAGAATGGAGGAGGGAGAAGTCACAGAATGGACGGGTATGAAGTCATAGCATTGAGGTGTGTGAAGTCACAGAATGAAGGTGTGTGAATTCATAGAATGGAGGTGTGTGAAGTCACAGAATGGAGGTGTTTAAAGTCATAGAATGGAGGTTTGTGAAGTCAGAGAATCGTGGTGTGTGAAGTCACAGAATGGAGGTGTGTGAAGTCATAGAATGGAAGTGTGTGAAGTCATAGAATGGAGGTGTGAGAATTCAGAATGGAGGTGTGTGAAGTCACAGAATGAAGGTGTGTGAACTCAGAATGGAGGTGTGTGAAGTCACAGAATGGAGGTTTGTGAAGTCATAGAATGGAGGTGTATGAAGTCACAGAATGGAGGTGTGTGAAGTCATAGAATGGAGGTGTGTGAAGTCATAGAATTGAGGTGTGTGAAGTCATAGAATTGAGGTGTGTGAAGTCATAGAATGGAGAAGTGTGAAGTCATAGAATGGAGATGAGAGAAGTCACAGATTCGAGGTCTGTGAAGTCATAGATCCGAAGTGTGTGAAGTCAGAATGTATGTGTGCGAAGTCACAGAATGGAGGTGTGTGAACTCATAGAATGTAGATGTGTGAAGTCATAGAATGGAGGAGTGTAAAGTCACCGAAGGGAGGTGTGTGAATTGATATAGTGGAGGTGTGTGAAGTCAAAATGGAGGTGTGTGAAATCAGAGAATGGAGGATTGTGAGGTCATAGAATGGAGATGTGTGAATTCATAGAATGGAGGTTTGTGAAGTCACAGAATGGAGGTGTGTGAAAGCAGAGAATGGAGGATTGTGAAGTGATAGAATGGAGGTATGTGAAGTCAAATTGAAGAGGTGTGAAGTCGGAGAATGGAGGTGTGTGAAGTCATAGAGTGGAGGTGGGTGAAGTCATAGAATGGAGGTGGGAGAAGTCACAGAATGGAGGTGGGAGAAGTCACAGAATGGACGGGTATGAAGTCATAGCATTGAGGTGTGTGAAGTCACAGAATGAAGGTGTGTGAATTCATAGAATGGAGGTGTGTGAAGTCACAGAATGGAGGTGTTTAAAGTCATAGAATGGAGGTTTGTGAAGTCAGAGAATCGTGGTGTGTGAAGTCACAGAATGGAGGTGTGTGAAGTCATAGAATGGAAGTGTGTGAAGTCATAGAATGGAGGTGTGAGAATTCAGAATGGAGGTGTGTGAAGTCACAGAATGAAGGTGTGTGAACTCAGAATGGAGGTGTGTGAAGTCACAGAATGGAGGTTTGTGAAGTCATAGAATGGAGGTGTGTGAAGTCATAGAATGGATGTTTCTGAAGTAAGAATGAAGGCGTGTGAATTCATAGAATGGAGGTGTGTGAAGTCAAATTGGAGTTGTGTGAACTCATATAATGGAGGTGTGTGAACTCATAGAATGGAGGTGTGTGAAGTCATGGAATGGAGGTGTGTGAAGTCAAAGAATGGAGGTGTGTGAAGTCCAACAATAGAGGTGTGTGAAGTCACAGAATGGAGGTGTGTGATGTCACAGAATGGAAATGTGTGAAGTCAAAATGGAGGTCTGTGAAGTCACAGAATGGAGGTGTGTGAAGTCACAAAATGGAGGTGTGTGAAGTCAAAATGGTGTTGTGTGAAGTCACAAATGGAGGTGTGTGAAGTCACAGAATGGAGGTGTGTGACGTCAAAATGGCGGTGTGTGAAGTGCAAGAATGGAGGTGTGTGAAGTCTTAGAATGGGGGTGTGTGAAGTCATGGAATGCAGGTTTGTAAAGTCAAACATTGGAAGTTTGTGAAGTTACAGAAAGGAGATGTGTGAAGTCATAGAATGGAGGTGTATGAAGTCATAGATTGGATGTATGTGAAATCATAGAATGGAAGTGTTTGAAGTCATATAATGAAGGTGTGTGAACTCATAAAATGTAGATGTGTGAAGTCATAGAATGGAGGAGTGTGAAGTCACCGAAAGGAGGTGTGTGAATTCATATAGTGGAGGTGTGTGAAGTCAAAATGGAGGTGTGTGAAATCAGAGAATGGAGGTTTGTGAAGTCATAGAATGGAGATGTGTGCATTCATAGAATGGAGGGTTGTGAAGTCACAGAATGGAGGTGTGTGAAAGCAGAGATTGGAGGTTTGAGCAGTCATAGAATGGAGATATGTGAAGTCAAATAGGAGGGGTGTAAAGTCGGAGAATGGAGGTGTGTGAAGTCATAGAATGGAGGTGGGTGAAGTCATAGAATGGAGGTGGGAGAAGTCACAGAATGGAGGTGGGAGATCTCACAGAATGGACGGGTATGAAGTCATAGAATGGAGGTTTGTGAAGTCACAGAATGGAGGTGTGTGAAGTCATAGAATGGATGTTTGTGAAGTCACAGAATGGAGGTGTGTGAAGTCATAGAATGGAGGTTTCTGAAGTCAGAGAATCGTGGTGTGTGAAGTCACAGAATGGAGGTGTGAGAATTCAGAATGGAGGTGTGTGAAGTCACAGAATGAATGTGTGTGAACTCAGAATGTAGGTGTGTGAAGTCACAGAATGGATGTTTCTGAACTAAGAATGAAGGCGTGTGAATTCATAGAATGGAGGTGTATTAAGTCAAATTGGAGGTGTGTGAACTCATAGAATGGAGGTGTGTGAAATCACAATGGAGGTGTGTGAAGTCATAGAATGGAGATGTGTGAAGTCACAGAATGGAGGTGTGTGAAGTCATAGAATGGAGCGGTGTGAAGTCAGAATGGAGGTTTGTGAAGTCATAGAATGCTGGTGTGTGAAGTCACAGAATGGAGGTGTGGAAGTCATAGAATGGAGGTGTGTGAAGTCAGAATGGAGGTGTGAGTAGTCACAGAATGGAGGTGTGTGAATTCAGAATGGAGGTGAGTGAAGTCATAGAATGGAGGTGTGTGAAGTCATAGAATCGAGGTGTGTGAAATCATAGAATGGAGGTGTTTTAAGTCACAGAATGGAGGTGTGTGAAGTCAGAATGGAGGTGTGTGAAGTCATAAAATTGAGATGTGTGAAGTCAGAATGGAGGTGTGTGAACTCATAGAATTGAGGTGTGTGAAATCACAATGGAGGTGTGTGAAGTCATAGAATGGAGATATGTGAAGTCACAGAATGGAGGTGTGTGAAGTCATAGAATGGAGCTGTGTGAAGTCAGAATGGAGGTGTGTGAAGTCAGAATGGAGGTGTGTGAAGTCACAGAATGGAGGTGTGTGAAGTAATAGAATGGAGCTGTGTGAAATCATAGAATGGAGGTGTGTGAAATCAGAATGGAGTTGTGAGAAGTCACAGAATTGAGGTGTGTGAAGTCACAGAATGGAGGTATGTGAAGTCAGAACGTAGGTGTGTGAAGTCACAGAATGGAGGCGTGTGAAGTAACAGAATGGATGTTTGTGAAGTAAGAATGAAGGTGTTTGAAGTCATAGAATGGAGGTGTATGAAGTCACAGAATGGAGGTGTGTGAAGTCATAGAATGGAGGTGTGTGAAGTCATAGAATTGAGGTGTGTGAAGTCATAGAATTGAGGTGTGTGAAGTCATAGAATGGAGAAGTGTGAAGGCATAGAATGGAGATGAGAGAAGTCACAGATTCGAGGTCTGTGAAGTCATAGATCCGAAGTGTGTGAAGTCAGAATATATGTGTGCGAAGTCACAGTATGGAGGTGTGTGAACTCATAGAATGTAGATGTGTGAAGTCATAGAATGGAGGAGTGTAAAGTCACCGAAGGGAGGTGTGTGAATTGATATAGTGGAGGTGTGTGAAGTCAAAATGGAGGTGTGTGAAATCAGAGAATGGAGGATTGTGAGGTCATAGAATGGAGATGTGTGAATTCATAGAATGGAGGTTTGTGAAGTCACAGAATGGAGGTGTGTGAAAGCAGAGAATGGAGGATTGTGAAGTGATAGAATGGAGGTATGTGAAGTCAAATTGGAGGGGTGTGAAGTCGGAGAATGGAGGTGTGTGAAGTCATAGAGTGGAGGTGGGTGAAGTCATAGAATGGAGGTGGGAGAAGTCACAGAATGGAGGTGGGAGAAGTCACAGAATGGACGGGTATGAAGTCATAGCATTGAGGTGTGTGAAGTCACAGAATGAAGGTGTGTGAATTCATAGAATGGAGGTGTGTGAAGTCACAGAATGGAGGTGTTTAAAGTCATAGAATGGAGGTTTGTGAAGTCAGAGAATCGTGGTGTGTGAAGTCACAGAATGGAGGTGTGTGAAGTCATAGAATGGAAGTGTGTGAAGTCATAGAATGGAGGTGTGAGAATTCAGAATGGAGGTGTGTGAAGTCACAGAATGAAGGTGTGTGAACTCAGAATGGAGGTGTGTGAAGTCACAGAATGGAGGTTTGTGAAGTCATAGAATGGAGGTGTGTGAAGTCATCGAATGGATGTTTCTGAAGTAAGAATGAAGGCGTGTGAATTCATAGAATGGAGGTGTGTGAAGTCAAATTGGAGTTGTGTGAACTCATATAATGGAGGTGTGTGAACTCATAGAATGGAGGTGTGTGAAGTCATGGAATGGAGGTGTGTGAAGTCAAAGAATGGAGGTGTGTGAAGTCCAACAATAGAGGTGTGTGAAGTCACAGAATGGAGGTGTGTGATGTCACAGAATGGAAATGTGTGAAGTCAAAATGGAGGTCTGTGAAGTCACAGAATGGAGGTGTGTGAAGTCACAGAATGGAGGTGTGTGAAGTCAAAATGGTGTTGTGTGAAGTCACAAATGGAGGTGTGTGAAGTCACAGAATGGAGGTGTGTGACGTCAAAATGGCGGTGTGTGAAGTGCAAGAATGGAGGTGTGTGAAGTCTTAGAATGGGGGTGTGTGAAGTCATGGAATGCAGGTTTGTAAAGTCAAACATTGGAAGTTTGTGAAGTTACAGAAAGGAGATGTGTGAAGTCATAGAATGGAGGTGTATGAAGTCATAGATTGGATGTATGTGAAATCATAGAATGGAAGTGTTTGAAGTCATATAATGAAGGTGTGTGAACTCATAAAATGTAGATGTGTGAAGTCATAGAATGGAGGAGTGTGAAGTCACCGAAAGGAGGTGTGTGAATTCATATAGTGGAGGTGTGTGAAGTCAAAATGGAGGTGTGTGAAATCAGAGAATGGAGGTTTGTGAAGTCATAGAATGGAGATGTGTGCATTCATAGAATGGAGGGTTGTGAAGTCACAGAATGGAGGTGTGTGAAAGCAGAGATTGGAGGTTTGAGCAGTCATAGAATGGAGATATGTGAAGTCAAATAGGAGGGGTGTAAAGTCGGAGAATGGAGGTGTGTGAAGTCATAGAATGGAGGTGGGTGAAGTCATAGAATGGAGGTGGGAGAAGTCACAGAATGGAGGTGGGAGAACTCACAGAATGGACGGGTATGAAGTCATAGAATGGAGGTTTGTGAAGTCACAGAATGGAGGTGTGTGAAGTCATAGAATGGATGTTTGTGAAGTCACAGAATGGAGGTGTGTGAAGTCATAGAATGGAGGTTTCTGAAGTCAGAGAATCGTGGTGTGTGAAGTCACAGAATGGAGGTGTGAGAATTCAGAATGGAGGTGTGTGAAGTCACAGAATGAATGTGTGTGAACTCAGAATGTAGGTGTGTGAAGTCACAGAATGAATGTTTCTGAAGTAAGAATGAAGGCGTGTGAATTCATAGAATGGAGGTGTGTGAAGTCAAATTGGAGGTGTGTGAACTCATAGAATGGAGGTGTGTGAACTCATAGAATGCAGGTGTGTGAAGGCATGGAATGGAGGTGTGTGAAGTCAAAGAATGGATGTGTGTGAACTCAAACAATAGAGGTGTGTGAAGTCACAGAATGGAGGTGTGTGAAGTCACAGAATGGAAGTGTGTGAAGTCAAAACGGAGGTGTGTGAAGTCACAGAATGTAGGTGTTTGAAGTCACAGAATGGAGGTGTGTGAAGTCAAATAGTGGTGTGTGAAGTCACAAATGGAGGTGTGTGAAGTCACAGAATGGAGGTGTGTGAAGTCAAAATGGAAGTGTGTGAAATCAAAGATTGGAGGTGTGTGAAGTCACAGAATGGAGGTGTGTGAAGTCATGGAATGGAGGTGTGTGAAGTCACAGAATGGAGGTGTGTGAAGTCAGAATGGAAGTGTGAGAAGTCATAGAATGGAGGTGTTTGAAGTCAGAATGGAGTTGTGTGAAGTCATAGAATGTAGGTATGTGAACTCATAGAACGGAGGTGTGTGAAGTCACAATGGAGGTGTGTGAAGTCATAGAATGGTGGTGTGTGAAGTCACAGAATGGAGGTGTGGAAGTCATAGAATGGAGGGGTGTGAAGTCTGATTGGAGGTGTGTGAAGTCACAGAATGGAGGTGTGTGAATTCAGAATGGAGGCGTGTGAAGTCATAGAGTGGAGGTGTGTGAAGTCATAGAATGGAGGTGTGTGAAATCATAGAATGGAGGTGTGTGAAGTCACAGAATGGAGGTGTGTGAAGTCAGAATGGAGGTGTGTGAAGTCACAGAATTGAGGTGTGTGAATTCAGAATGGAGGTGTGTGAACACTTAGAATGGAGGTGTGTGTAATCACAATGGAGATGTGTGAAGTCATAGAATGGAGGTGTGTGAAGTCATAGAACGGAGAAGTGTGAACTCATAGAGTGGAAATGAGTGAAGTCACATATTCAAGTTCTGTGAAGTCATAGAATGGAGGTGTGTGAAGTCAGAATGGAGGTGTGCGAAGTCATAGAATGGAGGTGTGTGAACTCATAGAATGTAGGTGTGTACGTCACAATGGAAGTGTGTGAAGTCATAGAATGGAGGTGTGTGAAGTCACAGAATGGATGTGTGTGAAGTCATAAAATGGAGGCGTGTGAAGTCAGAATGGATGTGTGTGAATTCTCAGAATGGAGGTGTGTGAACTCAGAATGGATGTGTGTGAAGTCATAGATGGAGGTGTGTGAAGTCATATTATGGAGATGCGTGAAATCATAGAATGGAGTTTTGTGAAGTCACAGAATGGAGCTGTGTGAAGTCAGAACGGAGGTGTGTGAACTCATAGAATCGAGGTTTGTGAAGTCAAAATTGAGGTGTATGAAGTCATAAAATAGAGGTGTGTGAAGTCACATCATGGAGATGTGTGAAGTCATAGAATGGAGGTGTGTGAAGTCATAGAACGGAAGTGTGCGAAGTCATGAAATGGAGGTGTGTGAAGTCACAATGGAGGTGTGTTAAGTCACAGAATGGAGGTGTGTGAAGTCATAGAATGGAGGTATGTGAAATCATAGAATGGAAGTGTTTGAAGTCATAGAATGAAGGTGTGTGAACTCATAGAATGTAGATGTGTGAAGTCATAGAATGGAGGAGTGTGAAGTTACCGAAGGGAGGTGTGTGAATTCATATAGTGGAAGTGTGTGAAGTCAAAATGGAGGTGTGTGAAATCAGAGAATGGAGGTTTGTGAAGTCATAGAATGGAGATGTGTGCATTCATAGAATGGGGGTTTGTGAAGTCACAGAATGGAGGTGTGTGAAATCAGAGAATGGAGGTTTGTGAAGTCCTAGAATGGAGGTATGTGAAGTCAAATTGGAGGGGTGTGAGGTTGAAGAATGGAGGTGTGTGAAGTCATAGAATGGAGGTGGGTGAAGTCATAGAATGGAGGTGTGTGAAGTCATAGAATGGAGGTGGGAGAAGTCACAGAATGGACGGGTATGAAGTCATAGAATGGAGGTGTGTGAAGTCACAGAATGGAGGTGTGTGAATTCATAGAATGGAGGTGTGTGAAGTCACAGAATTGAGGTGTGTGAAGTCATAGAATGGAGGTTTGTGAAGTCATAGAATGGAGGTGTGTGAAGTCACAGAATAGAGGTGTGTGAATTCATAGAATGGAGGTGTGTGAAGTCACAGAATGGAGGTGTGTGAAGTCATAGAATCGAGGTTTGTGAAGTCAGAGAATCGTGGTGTGTGAAGTCACAGAATGGAGGTGTGTGAAGTCACAGAATGGAGGTGTGTGATTCATAGAATGGAAGTGTGTGAAATCATAGAATGGACGTGTGAGAATTCAGAATGGAGGTGTGTGAAGTCACAGAATGGAGGTGTGTGAAGTCAGAATGGAGGTGTGTGAAGTCACAGAATTGAGGTGTGTGAATTCAGAATGGAGGTGTGTGAACACTTAGAATGGAGGTGTGTGTTATCACAATGGAGATGTGTGAAGTCATAGAATGGAGGTGTGTGAAGTCATAGAATGGAGAAGTGTGAAGTCATAGAGTGGAGATGAGTGAAGTCACATATTCGAGGTCTGTGAAGTCATAGAACGAAGGTATGTAAAGTCAGAATGGAGGTGTGCGAAGTCATAGAATGGAGGTGTGTGAACTCATAGAATGTAGGTGTGTACGTCACAATGGAAGTGTGTGAAGTCATAGAATGTAGGTGTGTGAAGTCACAGAATGGATGTGTGTGAAGTCATACAATGGAGGCGTGTGAAGTCAGAATGGATGAGTGTGAATTCTCAGAATGGAGGTGTGTGAACTCAGAATGGATGTGTGTGAAGTCATAGATGGAGGTGTGTGAAGTCATAGTATGGAGATGCGTGAAATCATAGAATGGAGTTTTGTGAAGTCACAGAATGGAGCTGTGTGATGTCAGAATGGAGGTATGTGAAGTCATAGAATGGAGGTGTGTGAAGTCAGAACGGAGGTGTGTGAACTCATAGAATCGAGGTTTGTGAAGTCAAAATTGAGGTGTATGAAGTCATAAAATCGAGTTGTGTGAAGTCACAGAATGGAGGTGTGTGAAGTCATAGAATGGAGGTGTGTGAAGTCACAGAATGGAAGTGTGGGAAGTCAAGAAATGGAGATGAGTGAAGTCTCAATGGAGGTGTGTTAAGTCACAGAATGGAGGTGTGTGAAGTCATAGAATGGAGGTATGTGAAATCATAGAATGGAAGTGTTTGAAGTCATAGAATGAAGGTGTGTGAACTCATAGAATGTAGATGTGTGAAGTCATAGAATGGAGGAGTGTGAAGTCACCGAAGGGACGTGTGTGAATTCATATAGTGGAAGTGTGTGAAGTCAAAATGGAGGTGTGTGAAATCAGAGAATGGAGGTTTGTGAAGTCATAGAATGGAGATGTGTGCATTCATAGAATGGGGGTTTGTGAAGTCACAGAATGGAGGTGTGTGAAATCAGAGAATGGAGGTTTGTGAAGTCCTAGAATGGAGGTATGTGAAGTCAAATTGGAGGGGTGTGAAGTTGAAGAATGGAGGTGTGTGAAGTCATAGAATGGAGGTGGGTGAAGTCATAGAATGGAGGTGTGTGAAGTCATAGAATGGAGGTGGGAGAAGTCACAGAATGGACGGGTATGAAGTCATAGAATGGAGGTGTGTGAAGTCACAGAATGGAGGTGTGGTAATTCATAGAATGGAGGTGTGTGAAGTCACAGAATTGAGGTGTGTGAAGTCATAGAATGGAGGTTTGTGAAGTCATAGAATGGAGGTGTGTGAAGTCACAGAATGGAGGTGTGTGAATTCATAGAATGGAGGTGTGTGAAGTCACAGAATGGAGGTGGGTGAAGTCATAGAATGGAGGTTTGTGAAGTCAGAGAATCGGGGTGTGTGAAGTCACAGAATGGAGGTGTGTGAAGTCACAGAATGGAGGTGTGTGAATCATAGAATGGAAGTGTGTGAAGTCATAGAATGGACGTGTGAGAATTCAGAATGGAGGTGTGTGAAGTCACAGAACGAAGGTGTGTGAACTCAGAATGGAGGTGTGTGAAGTCACAGAATGGAGGTTTGTGAAGTCATAGAATGGAGGTGTGTGAAGTCATAGAATGGATGTTTCTGAAGTAAGAATGAAGGCGTGTGAATTCATAGAATGGAGGTGTGTGAAGTCAAATTGGAGGTATGTGCACCCATAGAATGGAGGTGTGTGAACTCATAGAATGTAGGTGTGTGAAGTCATGGAATGGAGGTGTGTGAAGTCAAAGAATGGAGGTGTGTGAAGTCAAACAATAGAGTTGTGTGAAGTCACAGAATGGAGGTGTGTGAAGTCACAGAATGGAAGTGTGTGAAGTCGAAACGGAGGTGTGTGAAGTCACAGAATGTAGGTGTGTGAAGTCACAGAATGGAGGTGTGTGAAGTCAAAAAGGTGGTGTGTGAAGTCACAAATGGAGGTGTGTGTAGTCACAGAATGGAGGTGTGTGAAGTCAAAATGGAGGTGTGTGAACTCAAAGAATGGAGGTGTGTGAAGTCATCCAATGGAGCTGTGTGAAGTCATAGAATGGATGTGTGTGAAGTCACAGAATGGAGGTGTGTGAAGTCAGAATAGAGGTGTGAGAAGTCATAGAATGGAGGTGTTTTAAGTCAGAATGGAGGTGTGTGAAGTCATAGAATGGAGGTGTGTGAACTCATAGAATGGAGGTGTGTGAAGTCACAATGGAGGTGTGTGAAGTCATAGAATGGTGGTGTGTGAAGTGACAGAATGGAGGTGTGGAAGTCATAGAATGGAGGTGTGTGAAGTCAGAATGGAGGTGTGTGAAGTCACAGAATGGAGGTGTGTCAATTCAGAATGGAGGTGTGTGAAGTCATAGAGTGGAGGTGTATGAAGTCATAGAATGGAGGTGTGTGAAATTATACAATGGAAGTGGTGAAGTCACAGAATGGAGGTTTGTGAAGTCAGAATGGAGGTGTGTGAAGTCATAGAATTGAGGTGTGTGAATTCAGAATGGAGGTGTGTGAACACTTAGAATGCAGGTGTGTGTAATCACAATGGAGGTGTGTGAAGTCATAGAATGGAGGTGTGTGAAGTCATATATTGGAGGTGTGGAAAATCAAAATGGACGTGTGAAGTCATAGAATGGACGTGTCTGAAGTCACAGATTGGAGGTGTGTGAAGTCACAGAATGGAAGTGTGTGAAGTCATATAATTGAGGTGTGTGAAGTCATAGAATGGAGGTGTGTGAAGTCACATAATGGAGGTTTGTGAAGTCACAGAATGGAGGTGTGTGAAATCACAGAATGGAGGTGTGTGAACTCAGTGTGGATGTGTGAAGTCACAGAATGGAGGTTTGTGAAGTCATAGAATGGAAGTGGGTGAAGTCATAGTATATAGGTGTGTGAAGTCGGAATGGAGGTGAGTGAAGTCACCGAATGGAGGTGGGTGAACTCAGAATAGAGGTGTGTGAAGTCATACAATGGCGGTGTGTGAAGTCATGGGATGGAGGTGTGTGAAGTCAAAGAATGGAGTTGTGTGAAGTCAAACAATGGAGGTGTGTGAAGTCACAGAATGGAGGTGTGTGAGTCACAGAAAGGAAGTGTGTGAAGTCAAAATGGAGGTCTGTGAAGTCACAGAATGGAGGTGGGTGAAGTCACAGAATGGAGGTGTGTGAAGTCAAAATGGTGTTGTGTGAAGTTACAAATATAGGTGTGTGAAGTCACAGAATGGAGGTGTGTGAAGTCAAAGAATGGAGGTGTGTGAAGTCATACAATGGGGGTGTGTGAAGTCATGGAATGGAGGTTGTTAAAGTCAAACATTGGAAATGTGTGAAGTTACAGAAAGGAGATGTGTTAAGTCATAGAATGGAGGTGTGTGAAGTCATAGAATGGAGGTGTGTGAAGTCAGAATGGAGATGTGTGAAGTCACAGAATGGAGATCTGTGAAGTCATAGAATGTTGATGTATGAAGTCCTAGAATGGAGGTGTATGAAGTCATAGAATGGAGGTGTGTGAAGTCAAAATGGTGGTGAGTGAAGTCACAGAATGGAGGTGTGTGAAGTCAGAATGGAGGTGTGAGAAGTCACAGAATGAAGGGGTGTAAACTCAGAATGGAGGTGTGTGAAGTCACAGAATGGAGGTGTGTGAAGTCATAGAATGGAGGTGTGTGAAGTCATAGAATGGAGGTGTGTGAAGTCAGAATGGAGGTGTGTGAAGTCAGAAGGGAGATGTGTGAAGTCATAGAATGGAGGTGTGTGAAGTCACAATGCAGGTGTGTGAAGTCATAGAATTGAGGTGTGTGAAGTCATAGAATGGAGGTGTGTGAAGTCACAGAATGGAGGTGTGTCAAGTTGTAGAATGGAGGTGTGTGAAGTTACAGAATTGAGGTGTGTGAAGACACAGATTGGAGGTGTGTGAACTCAGAATTGAGGTATTTGAAGTCACAGAATATAGATGTGTGAAGTCATAGAATGGAGTTGTGTGAAATCACACAATGGACTTGGGTGAATTCATAGAATGGAGGTGTTTAAAGTCATCGAATGGAGGTGTGTGAAGTCACAGAATGGAGGTGTGTGAAGTCACAGAATGGAGGTATGAGAAGTCACGGAATGGAGGTGTGTGAAGTCATAGAATGGAATTGTGTGAAGTCATAGAATGGAGGTGTGTGAAATCAGAATTGACCTGTGTGAAGTCACGAAATGGAGGTGTGTGAACTCTGAATGGAGGTGTGTGAAGTCACAGAATGGAGGGTTGTGAAGTCATAGAATGGAAGTGTGTGAAGTCATAGAATGGACGTTTGTGAAGAAGAATGTTGTGTGAAGTCATAGAATGGAGTTGTGTGAAGTTAAAATGGAGGTGTGTGAACTCATAGAATGGAGGTGTGTGAACTCATAGAATGGAGGTGTGTGAAGTCATGGAATGTAGGTGTGTGAAGTCAAAGAATGGAGGTGTGTGACGTCAAACAATAGAGGTGTGTGAAGTCACAGAATGCAGCTGTGTGAAGTCACCGAATGGAGGTTTGTCAAGTCAAAAAGGTGGTGTGTGAAGTCACAAATGGAGGTGGGTGAAGTCACAGAATGGAGGTGTGTGAGTCAAAATGGAGGTGTGTGAAGTCAAAGAATGGAGGTGTGTGAAGTCATTGAATATAGGTGTGTGAAGTCACAGAATGGAGGTGTGTGAAGTCAGAATAAAGTCTGCGAAGTCATAGAATGGAGGTGTGTTAAGCCAAATGGAGGTGTGTGAAGTCATAGAATAGAGGTGTGTGAAGTCAGAGTAGAAGTATGTGAACTCATAGAATGGAGGTGTGTGAAGGCACAATGGAGGTGTGAGTAGTCACAGAATGGAGGTGTGTGAATCCAGAATGGAGGTGAGTGAAGTCATAGAATGGAGGTGTGTGAAGTCATAGAATGGAGGTGTGTGAAATCATAGAATGGAGGTGTTTGAAGTCACAGAAGGGAGGTGTGTGAAGTCAGAATGGAGGTGTGTGAAGTCATAGAATTGAGATGTGTGAAGTCAGAATGGAGGTGTGTGAACTCATAGAATTGAGGTGTGTGAAATCACAATGGAGGTGTGTGAAGTCATAGAATGGAGATGTGTGAAGTCACAGAATGGAGGTGTGTGAAGTCATAGAATATAGCTGTATGAAGTCAGAATGGAGGTGTGTGAAGTCATAGAATGGTGGTGTGTGAAGTCACAGAATGGAGGTGTGGAAGTCATAGAATGGAGGTGTGTGAAGTCAGAATGGAGGTGTGATTAGTCACGGAATGGAGGTGTGTGAATTCAGAATGGAGGTGAGTGAAGTCATAGAATGGAGGTGTGTGAAGTCATAGAATGGAGGTGTGTGAAATCATAGAATGGAGGTGTTTTAAGTCACAGAATGGAGGTGTGTGAAGTCAGAATGGAGGTGTGTGAAGTCATAGAATTGAGATGTGTGAAGTCAGAATGGAGGTGTGTGAACTCATAGAATTGAGGAGTGTGAAATCACAATGGAGGTGTGTGAAGTCATAGAACGGAGATGTGTGAAGTCACCGAATGGAAGTGTATGAAGTCATAGAATGGAGCTGTGTGAAGTCAGAATGGAGGTGTGTGAAGTCAGAATGGAGGTGTGTGAAGTCACAGAATGGAGGTGTGTGAAGTAATAGAATGGAGCTGTGTGAAATCATAGAATGGAGGTGTGTGAAATCAGAATGGAGTTGTGAGAAGTCACAGAATTGAGGTGTGTGAAGTCACAGAATGGAGGTGTGTGAAGTCAGAATGGAGGTGTGTGAAGTCACAGAATGGAGGCGTGTGAAGTAACAGAATGGATGTTTGTGAAGTAAGAATGAAGGTGTTTGAAGTCATAGAATGGAGGTGTATGAAGTCACAGAATGGAGGTGTGTGAAGTCATAGAATGGATGTGTGTGAAGTCATAGAATGGAGGTGTGTGAAGTCATAGAATGGAGAAGTGTGAAGTCATAGAGTGGAGATGAGAGAAGTCATAGATTCGAGGTCTGTGAAGTCATAGATCCGAAGTGTGTGAAGTCAGAATGGATGTGTGCGAAGTCACAGAATGGAGGTGTGTGAACTCATAGAATGTAGATGTGTGAAGTCATAGAATGGAGGAGTGTAAAGTCACCGACGGGAGGTGTGTGAATTCATATAGTGGAGGTGTGTGAAGTCAAAATGGAGGTGTGTGAAATCAGAGAATGGAGGTTTGTGAAGTCATAGAATGGAGATGTGTGAATTCATAGAATGGAGGTTTGTGAAGTCACAGAATGGAGGTGTGTGAAAGCAGAGAATGGAGGATTGTGAAGTGATAGAATGGAGGTATGTGAAGTCAAATTGGAGGGGTGTGAAGTCGGAGAATGGAGGTGTGTGAAGTCATAGAATGGAGGTGGGTGAAGTCATAGAATGGAAGTGGGAGAAGTCACAGAATGGACGGGTATGAAGTCATAGAATTGAGGTGTGTGAAGTCACAGAATGAAGGTGTGTAAATTCATAGAATGGAAGTGTGTGAAGTCACAGAATGGAGGTGTTTAGAGTCATAGAATGGAGGTTTGTGAAGTCAGAGAATCGTGGTGTGTGAAGTTACAGAATGGAGGTGTGTGAAGTCACAGAATGGAGGTGTGTGAAGTCATAGAATGGAAGTGTGTGAAGTCATAGAATGGAGGTGTGAGAATTCAGAATGGAGGTGTGTGAAGTCACAGAATGAAGGTGTGTGAACTCAGAATGGAGGTGTGTGAAGTCACAGAATGGAGGTTTGTGAAGTCATAGAATAGATGTGTGTGAAGTCAAAGAATGGATGTTTCTGAAGTAAGAATGAAGGCGTGTGAATTCATAGAATGGAGGTGTGTGAAGTCAAATTGGAGGTGTGTGAACTTATAGAATGGAGGTGTGTGAACTCATAGAATGGAGGTGTGTGAAGTCATGGAATGGAGGTGTGTGAAGTCAAAGAATGGAGGTGTGTGAAGTCCAACAATAGAGGTGTGTGAAGTCACAGAATGGAGGTGTGTGATGTCACAGAATGGAAATGTGTGAAGTCAAAATGGAGGTCTGTGAAGACACAGAATGGAGGTGTGTGAAGTCACAGAATGGAGGTGTGTGAAGTCAAAATGGTGTTGTGTGAAGTCACAAATGGAGGTGTGTGAAGTCACAGAATGGAGGTGTGTGACGTCAAAATGGAGGTGTGTGAAGTCCAAGAATGGAGGTGTGTGAAGTCTTAGAATGGGGGTGTGTGAAGTCATGGAATGGAGGTTTGGAAAGTCAAACATTGGAAGTTTGTGAAGTTACAGAAAGGAGATGTGTGAAGTCATAGAATGGAGGTGTATGAAGTCATAGAATGGAGGTATGTGAAATCATAGAATGGAAGTGTTTGAAGTCATAGAATGAAGGTGTGTGAACTCATAAAATGTAGATGTGTGATGTCATAGAATGGAGGAGTGTGAAGTCACCGAAGGGAGGTGTGTGAATTCATATAGTGGAGGTGTGTGAAGTCAAAATGGAAGTGTGTGAAATCAGAGAATGGAGGTTTGTGAAGTCATAAAATGCATTTGTGTGAATTCATAGAATGGAAGGTTGTGAAGTCACAGAATGGAGGTGTGTGAAAGCAGAGATTGGAGGTTTGAGCAGTCATAGAATGGAGATATGTGAAGTCAAATAGGAGGGGTGTAAAGTCGGAGATTGGAGGTGTGTGAAGTCATAGAATGGAGGTGGGAGCAGTCACAGAATGGAGGTGGGAGAACTCACAGAATGGACGGGTATGAAGTCATAGAAAGGTTGTGTGTGAAGTCACAGAATGAAGGTGTGTGAATTCATAGAATGGAGGTGTGTGAAATCACAGAATGGAGGTATGTGAAGTCATAGAATGGATGTTTGTGAAGTCACAGAATGGAGGTGTGTGAAGTCATAGAATGGAGGTTTGTGAAGTCAGAGAATCGTGGTGTGTGAAGTCACAGAATGGAGGTGTGTGAAGTCATAGAATGGAAGTGTGTGAAGTCATAGAATGGAGGTGTGAGAATTCAGAATGGAGGTGTGTGAAGTCACAGAATGAATGTGTGTGAACTCAGAATGTAGGTGTGTGAAGTCACAGAATGGATGTTTCTGAAGTAAGGATGAAGGCGTGTGAATTCATAGAATGGAGGTGTGTGAAGTCAAATTGGAGGTGTGTGAACTCATAGAATGGAGGTGTGTGAACTCATAGAATGGAGGTGTGTGAAGTCATGGAATGGAGGTGTGTGAAGTCAAAGAATGGATGTGTGTGAAGTCAAACAATAGAGGTGTGTGAAGTCACAGAATGGAGGTGTGTGAAGTCAAATAGGTGGTGTGTGAAGTCACAAATGGAGGTGTGTGAAGTCACAGAATGGAGGTGTGTGAAGTCAAAATGGAAGTGTGTGAAGTCAAAGAATGGAGGTGTGTGAAGTCACAGAATGGAGGTGTGTGAAGTCATGGAATGGAGGTGTGTGAAGTAACAGAATGGAGGTGTTTGAAGTCAGAATGGAAGTGTGAGAAGTCATAGAGTGGAGGTGTTTGAAGTCAGAATGGGGTTGTGTGAAGTCATAGAATGGAGGTGTGTCAACTCATAGAATGGTGGTGTGTGAAGTCACAATGGAGGTGTGTGAAGTCATAGAATGGTGGTGTGTGAAGTGACAGAATGGAGGTGTGGAAGTCATAGAATGGAGGGGTGTGAAGTCAGAATGGAGGTGTGTGAAGTCACAGAATGGAGGTGTGTGAATTCAGAATGGAGGTGTGTGAAGTCATAGAGTGAGGTGTGTGAAGTCATAGAATGGAGGTGTGTGAAGTCATGGAATTGAGGTGTGTGAAGTCAAAGAATGGAGGTGTGTGAACTCAAACAATGGAGGTGTGTGAAGTCACAGAATGGAGGTGTGTGAAGTCACAGAAAGGAAGTGTGTGAAGTCAAAATGGAGGTCTGTGAAGTCACAGAATGGAGGTGGGTGAAGTCACAGAATGGAGGTGTGTGAAGTCAAAGAATGGAGGTGTGTGAAGTCATAGAATGGGGGTGTGTGAAGTCATGAAATGGAGGTTTGTAAAGTCAAACATTGGAAGTGTGTGAAGTTACAGAAAGGAGATGTGTGATGTCATAGAATGGAGGTGTGTGAAGTCATAGAATGGAGGTGTGTGAAGTAAGTATGGACATGAGTGAAGTCACAGAATGGAGGTTTGTGAAGTCATAGAATGCTGGTGTATGAAGTCATAGAATGGAGGTGTATGCAGTCATAGAATGGAGGTGTGTGAAGTCAAAATGGTGGTGTGTGAAGTCACAGAATGGAGGTGTGTGAAGTTAAAAATTGAGGTGTGTGAAGTCAGATTGGAGGTGTGTGAAGTCACAGAACGGAGGTGTGTCAACTCAGAAAGGAGGTGTGTAAAGTCATAGAATGAAGGTGTGTTAAGTCATAGAATGGAGGTATGTGAAATCATAGAATGGAGTTGTCTGAAGTCACAGAATTGAGGTGTGTGAAGACAGAATTGATGTGTGTGAACTCAGAATGGAGGTGTGTGAAGTCACAGAATGGAGGTGTGTGAAGTCACCATGCAGGTGTGTGATCTCATAGAATGGAGGTGTGTGAAGTCACAATGTAAGTATGTGAAGTCATAGAATGGAGGTGTATGAGGTCATAGAATGGAGGTGGGTGAGTCATAAATTGGAGGTGTGTGAAGTCGTAAAATGGAGGTGTGTGAAGTCATAGAATGGAGGTTTGTGAAGTCAGAGAATGGAGGTGTGTGAAGTCACAGAATGGAGGTGTGTGAAGTCACACATTGGAGGTGTGTGAAGTCATGGAATGGAGGTGTGTGAAGTCATAGAATGGAGGTGTGTGAAGTCATGGAATGGAGGTGTGTGAAGTCAAAGAATGGAGGTGTGTGAAGTCAAACAATAGAGGTGTGTGAAGTCACAGAATGGAGGTTTTTGAAGTCACAGAATGGAAGTGTGTGAAGTCAAAACGGAGGTGTTTGAAGTCACAGAATGGAGTTGTGTGAAGTCAGAGAATGGAGGTGTGTGAAGTCAAAAAGGTGGTGTGTGAAGTCACAAAGAGAGGTGTGTGAAGTCACAGAATGGAGGTGTGTGAAGTCAAAATGGAGATGTGTAAAGTCAAAGAATGGATGTGTGTGAAGTCATCGAATGGGGATGTGTGAAGTCAAGGAATGGATGTGTGAAGTCAGAGAATGGAGGTGTGTGAAGTCAGAATGGAGGTGTGAGAAGTCATGGAATGGAGGTGTGTAAAGTCAGAATGGAGGTGTGTGAAGTCATAGAATGGAGGAGTGTGAAATCATAGAATGGAGGTGTGTGAAGTCATCGAATGGGGATGTGTGAAGTCATGTAATGGATGTGTAGGTCAGAGAATGGAGGTGTGTGAAGTCAGAATGGAGGTGTGAGAAGTCATGGAATGGAGGTGTGTGAAGTCACAATGGAGGTGTGTGAAGTCATAGAATGGTGGTGTGTGAAGTCATAGAATGGAGGTATATGAAGTCAAGTTGGAGGGGTGTGAAGTCGGAGTATGGAGTCGTGTGAAGACAAAGAATGGAGGTGGGTGAAGTCATAGAATGCAGGTGTGTGAAGTCACAGAATTGAGGTGTTTGAAGTCATATATCGGTGGTGTGTGAAATCAAAATGGATGTGTGAAGTCATAGAATTGAGGTGTCTGAAGTCATAGAATGGAGGTGTGTGAAGTCAAAGTATTGAAGTGTGTGAAGTCATATAACTGAGGTGTGTGAAGTCATAGAATGGAGGTGTGTGAAGTCAAAATGGTGTTGTGTGAAGTCACAAATGGAAGTGTGTGAAATCACAGAATGGAGGTGTGTGAAGTCAAAATGGAGGTGTGTGGAGTCAAAGAATGGAGGTGTGTGAAGTCATAGAATGGGGGTGTGTGAAGTCATGGAATGGAGGTTTGTAAATCAAACAATGAAGTGTGTGAAGTTTCAGAAAGGAGATGTGTGAAGTCATAGAATGGAGGTATGTGAAGTCATAGAATGGAGGTGTGTGAAGTCAGAATGGAGATGTTTGAAGTAACAGAATGTAGGTGTGTGAAGTCATAGAATGTTGGTGTATGAAGTCATAGAATGGAGGTGTATGAAGTCATAGAATGGAGGTGTGTGAAGTCACAGAATGACGTGTGTGCAGTCATACAATGGAGGTGTGTGAAGTCAGATTGGAGGTGTGTGAAGTCACAGAATGGAGGTGTGTCAACTCAGAAAGGAGGTGTGTAAAGTCTTAGAATGGAGGTGTGTGAAGGCATAGAAAGGAGGTGTGTGAAATCATAGAATGGAGGTGTGTGAAGTCACAGAATTGAGGTGTGTGAAGTTAGAATGGAGGTGTGTGAAGTCAGAATGGAGGTGTGTGAAGGCACAGAATGGAGGTGTGTGAAGTCACAATGCAGGTGTGTGAACTCATAGTATGGAGATGTATGAAGTCACAATTTAGGTATGTGAAGTCATAGAATGGAGGTGTGTGAAGTCATAGAATGGAGGTGTGTGAAGTCACAAAATGGAGGTGTGTGACGTCGTAGAATGGAGGTGTGTGAAGTCATAGAATGGAGGTTTGTGAAGTCAGAGAATCGAGGTTTGTGAAGTCACAGAATGGAGGTATGTGAAGTCACAGAATGGAGGTGGGTGAAGTCATAGAATGGAAGTGTGTGAAGTCATAGAATGGAGGTGTGAGTAGTCAGAATGCAGGTGTGTGAAGTCACAGAATGAAGGTGTGTGAACTCAGAATGGATGTTTCTGAAGTAAGAATGAAAGTGTGTGAAGTCATAGAATGGAGGTGTGTGAAGTCACAGAATGTAGGTATGTGAAGTCACAGAATGGAGGTGTGTGAAGTCAAAAAGGTGGTGTGTGAAGACACAAATGGAGGTGTGTGTAGTCACAGAATGGAGGTGTGTGAAGTCAAAATGGAGGTGTGTGAAGTCAAAGAATGGAGGTGTGTGAAGTCATCGAATGGAGCTGTGTGAAGTCATGGAATGGAGGTGTGTGAAGTCACAGAATGGAGGTGTGTGAAATCAGAATGGAGGTGTGAGAAGTCATAGAATGGAGGTGTGCGAAGTCAGAATGGAGGTGTGGCAAGTCATAGAATGGAGGAGTGTGAACTCATAGAATGGAGATGTGTGAAGTCACAATGGAAGTATGTGAAGTCATAGAATGACGTGTGTGCAGTCATACAATGGCGGTGTATGAAGTAAAAATGGTGGTGTGTGAAGTCACAGAATGAAGGTGTGTCAATTCAGAATGGGAGTGTGTGAAGTCATAGAATGGAGGTGTGTGAAGTCATAGAATGGAGGTGTGTGAAATTATAGAATGGAGGTGTGTGAAGTCACAGAATTGAGGTGTGTGAAGTTAGAATGGAGGTGTGTGAAGTAAGAATGGAGGTGTGTGAAGTCACAGAATGGAGGTGTGTGAAGTCACAATGCAGGTGTGTTAACTCATAGAATGGAGATGTATGAAATCACAATGTAGGTATGTGAAGTCATAGAATGGAGGTGTGTGAAGTCATAGAATGGAGGTGTGTGAAGTCACAAAATGGAGGTTTCTGAAGTCGTAGAATGGAGGTGTGTGAAGTCATAGAATGGAGGTTTGTGAAGTCAGAGAATCGAGGTGTGTGAAGTCACAGAATGGAGGTGTGTAAAGTCAAAGAATTGAGGTGTGTGAAGTCATAGAATGGAAGTGTGTGAAGTCATAGAATGGAGGTGTGAGTAGTCAGAATGGAGGTGTGTGAAGTCACAGAATGAAGGTGTGTGAACTCACAATGGATGTTTCTGAAGTAAGAATGAAAGTGTGTGAAGTCATAGAATGGAGGTGTGTGAATCATGGAATGGAGGTGTGTGAAGTCAAAGATTGGAGGTGTGTGAAGTCAAACAATAGAGGTGTGTGAAGTCACAGAAAGGAGGTATGTGAAGTCACAGAATGGAAGTGTGTGAAGTCAAAGAATGGAGGTGTGTGAAGTCAAAACGGTGGTGTGTGAACTCACAAATGGAGGTGTGTGAAGTCACAGAATGGAGGTGTGTGAAGTCAGATTGGTGGTGTGTGAAGTCACCGAATGGAGGTGTGTGAACTCAGAATAGAGGTGTGTGAAGTCACAGAATGGGGGTTTGTGAAGTCATAGAATGAAGGTGTGCGAAGGCATAGAATGGATGATTCTGAAGTGAGAACGAAGGTGTGTGAAGTCATAGAATGCAGGTGTGTGAAGTCATAGAATTGAGGTGTGTGAAGTCAAAGATTGGAGGTGTGTGAAGTCAAACAATGAAGTTGTGTGAAGTCACAGAATGGAGGTGTGTGAAGTCACAGAATGGAAGTGTGTGAAGTCAAAATGGAGGTCTGTGAAGTCACAGAATGGAGGTGTGTGAAGTCACAGAATGGAGGTGTGTGAAGTCAAAATTGTGTTGTGTGAAGTCACAAATATAGGTGTGTGAAGTCAAAGAATGGAGGTGTGCGAAGTCAAAATGGAGGTGGGTGAAGTCAAAGAATGGAGGTGTGTGAAGTCATAGAATGGGGGTGTGTGAAGTCATGGAATGGAGGTTTGTAAAGTCAAACATTGGAATTGTGTGAAGTTACAGAAAGGAGATGTGTGAAGTCAGAGAATGGAGGTGTGTGAAGTCATAGAATGGAGGTGTTTGAACTCAGAATGGAGATGTGTGAAGTCACAGAATGGAGGTGTGTGAAGTCATAGAATTTTAGTGTATGAAGTCATAGAATGGAGGTGTATGAAGTAATAGAATGGAGGTGTGTGAAGTCATAGAATGGAGGTGTGTGAAGTCACAAAATGGAGGTGTGTGAAGTCGTAGAATGGAGGTGTTTGAAGTCAGAATGGAGATGTATGAAGTCACAATGTCGGTATGTGAAGTCATAGAATGGAGGTGTGTGAAGTCATAGAATGGAGGTGTGTGAAGTCACAAAATGGAGGTGTGTGAAGTCGTAGAATGGAGGTGTGTGAAGTCATAGAATGGAGGTTTGTGAAGTCAGAGAATCGAGGTGTGTGAAGTCACAGAATGGAGGTGTGTGAAGTCACAGAATGGAGGTGTGTGAAGTCATAGAATGGAAGTGTGTGAAGTCATAGAATGGAGGTGTGAGTAGTCAGAATGGAGGTGTGTGAAGTCACAGAATGAAGGTGTGTGAACTCAGAATGGATGTTTCTGAAGTAAGAATGAAAGTGTGTGAAGTCATAGAATGGAGGTGTGTGAAATCATGGAATGGAGGTGTGTGAAGTCAAAGAATGTAGGTGTGTGAAGTCAAACAATAGAGGTGTGTGAAGTCACAGAATGGAGGTATGTGAAGTCACGGAATGGAAGTGTGTGACGTCAAAACGGAGGTGTGTGAAGTCACAGAATGGAGGTATGTGAAGTCACAGAATGGAGGTGTGTGAAGTCATAGAATGGAGGTGGGTGAAGTCATAGAATGGAGGTGTGTGAAGTCATAGAATGGAGGTGGGAGAAGTCACAGAATGGACGGGTATGAAGTCATAGAATGGAGGTGTGTGAAGTCACAGAATGGAGGTGTGTGAATTCATAGAATGGAGGTGTGTGAAGTCACAGAATTGAGGTGTGTGAAGTCATAGAATGGAGGTTTGTGAAGTCATAGAATGGAGGTGTGTGAAGTCACAGAATAGAGGTGTGTGAATTCATAGAATGGATGTGTGTGAAGTCACAGAATGGAGGTGTGTGAAGTCATAGAATCGAGGTTTGTGAAGTCAGAGAATCGAGGTTTGTGAAGTCACAGAATGGAGGTATGTGAAGTCACAGAATGGAGGTGGGTGAAGTCATAGAATGGAAGTGTGTGAAGTCATAGAATGGAGGTGTGAGTAGTCAGAATGCAGGTGTGTGAAGTCACAGAATGAAGGTGTGTGAACTCAGAATGGATGTTTCTGAAGTAAGAATGAAAGTGTGTGAAGTCATAGAATGGAGGTGTGTGAAATCTTGGAATGGAGGTGTGTGAAGTCAAAGAATGGAGGTGTGTGAAGTCAAACAATAGAGGTGTGTGAAGTCACAGAATGGAGGTATGTGAAGTCACAGAATGGAAGTGTGTGAAGTCAAAACGGAGGTGTGTGAAGTCACAGAATGGAGGTATATGAAGTCACAGAATGGAGGTATGTGACGTCAAAAAGGTGGTGTGTGAACTCACAAATGGAGGTGTGTGAAGTCACAGAATGTAGGTATGTGAAGTCACAGAATGGAGGTGTGTGAAGTCAAAAAGGTGGTGTGTGAAGACACAAATGGAGGTGTGTGTAGTCACAGAATGGAGGTGTGTGAAGTCAAAATGGAGGTGTGTGAAGTCAAAGAATGGAGGTGTGTGAAGTCATCGAATGGAGCTGTGTGAAGTCATGGAATGGAGGTGTGTGAAGTCACAGAATGGAGGTGTGTGAAATCAGAATGGAGGTGTGAGAAGTCATAGAATGGAGGTGTGCGAAGTCAGAATGGAGGTGTGGCAAGTCATAGAATGGAGGAGTGTGAACTCATAGAATGGAGATGTGTGAAGTCACAATGGAAGTATGTGAAGTCATAGAATGACGTGTGTGCAGTCATACAATGGCGGTGTATGAAGTAAAAATGGTGGTGTGTGAAGTCACAGAATGAAGGTGTGTCAATTCAGAATGGGAGTGTGTGAAGTCATAGAATGGAGGTGTGTGAAGTCATAGAATGGAGGTGTGTGAAATTATAGAATGGAGGTGTGTGAAGTCACAGAATTGAGGTGTGTGAAGTTAGAATGGAGGTGTGTGAAGTCAGAATGGAGGTGTGTGAAGGCACAGAATGGAGGTGTGTGAAGTCACAATGCAGGTGTGTGAACTCATAGTATGGAGATGTATGAAGTCACAATTTAGGTATGTGAAGTCATAGAATGGAGGTGTGTGAAGTCATAGAATGGAGGTGTGTGAAGTCACAAAATGGAGGTGTGTGACGTCGTAGAATGGAGGTGTGTGAAGTCATAGAATGGAGGTTTGTGAAGTCAGAGAATCGAGGTTTGTGAAGTCACAGAATGGAGGTATGTGAAGTCACAGAATGGAGGTGGGTGAAGTCATAGAATGGAAGTGTGTGAAGTCATAGAATGGAGGTGTGAGTAGTCAGAATGCAGGTGTGTGAAGTCACAGAATGAAGGTGTGTGAACTCAGAATGGATGTTTCTGAAGTAAGAATGAAAGTGTGTGAAGTCATAGAATGGAGGTGTGTGAAATCATGGAATGGAGGTGTGTGAAGTCAAAGAATGGAGGTGTGTGAAGTCAAACAATAGAGGTGTGTGAAGTCACAGAATGGAGGTATGTGAAGTCACAGAATGGAAGTGTGTGAAGTCAAAACGGAGGTGTGTGAAGTCACAGAATGGAGGTATATGAAGTCACAGAATGGAGGTATGTGACGTCAAAAAGGTGGTGTGTGAACTCACAAATGGAGGTGTGTGAAGTCACAGAATGTAGGTATGTGAAGTCACAGAATGGAGGTGTGTGAAGTCAAAAAGGTGGTGTGTGAAGACACAAATGGAGGTGTGTGTAGTCACAGAATGGAGGTGTGTGAAGTCAAAATGGAGGTGTGTGAAGTCAAAGAATGGAGGTGTGTGAAGTCATCGAATGGAGCTGTGTGAAGTCATGGAATGGAGGTGTGTGAAGTCACAGAATGGAGGTGTGTGAAATCAGGATGGAGGTGTGAGAAGTCATAGAATGGAGGTGTGCGAAGTCAGAATGGAGGTGTGGCAAGTCATAGAATGGAGGAGTGTGAACTCATAGAATGGAGATGTGTGAAGTCACAATGGAAGTATGTGAAGTCATAGAATGACGTGTGTGCAGTCATACAATGGCGGTGTATGAAGTAAAAATGGTGGTGTGTGAAGTCACAGAATGAAGGTGTGTCAATTCAGAATGGGAGTGTGTGAAGTCATAGAATGGAGGTGTGTGAAGTCATAGAATGGAGGTGTGTGAAATTATAGAATGGAGGTGTGTGAAGTCACAGAATTGAGGTGTGTGAAGTTAGAATGGAGGTGTGTGAAGTAAGAATGGAGGTGTGTGAAGTCACAGAATGGAGGTGTGTGAAGTCACAATGCAGGTGTGTTAACTCATAGAATGGAGATGTATGAAATCACAATGTAGGTATGTGAAGTCATAGAATGGAGGTGTGTGAAGTCATAGAATGGAGGTGTGTGAAGTCACAAAATGGAGGTTTCTGAAGTCGTAGAATGGAGGTGTGTGAAGTCATAGAATGGAGGTTTGTGAAGTCAGAGAATCGAGGTGTGTGAAGTCACAGAATGGAGGTGTGTAAAGTCAAAGAATTGAGGTGTGTGAAGTCATAGAATGGAAGTGTGTGAAGTCATAGAATGGAGGTGTGAGTAGTCAGAATGGAGGTGTGTGAAGTCACAGAATGAAGGTGTGTGAACTCACAATGGATGTTTCTGAAGTAAGAATGAAAGTGTGTGAAGTCATAGAATGGAGGTGTGTGAATCATGGAATGGAGGTGTGTGAAGTCAAAGATTGGAGGTGTGTGAAGTCAAACAATAGAGGTGTGTGAAGTCACAGAAAGGAGGTATGTGAAGTCACAGAATGGAAGTGTGTGAAGTCAAAGAATGGAGGTGTGTGAAGTCAAAACGGTGGTGTGTGAACTCACAAATGGAGGTGTGTGAAGTCACAGAATGGAGGTGTGTGAAGTCAGATTGGTGGTGTGTGAAGTCACCGAATGGAGGTGTGTGAACTCAGAATAGAGGTGTGTGAAGTCACAGAATGGGGGTTTGTGAAGTCATAGAATGAATGTGTGTGAAGGCATAGAATGGATGATTCTGAAGTGAGAACGAAGGTGTGTGAAGTCATAGAATGCAGGTGTGTGAAGTCATAGAATTGAGGTGTGTGAAGTCAAAGATTGGAGGTGTGTGAAGTCAAACAATGAAGTTGTGTGAAGTCACAGAATGGAGGTGTGTGAAGTCACAGAATGGAAGTGTGTGAAGTCAAAATGGAGGTCTGTGAAGTCACAGAATGGAGGTGTGTGAAGTCACAGAATGGAGGTGTGTGAAGTCAAAATTGTGTTGTGTGAAGTCACAAATATAGGTGTGTGAAGTCAAAGAATGGAGGTGTGCGAAGTCAAAATGGAGGTAGGTGAAGTCAAAGAATGGAGGTGTGTGAAGTCATAGAATGGGGGTGTGTGAAGTCATGGAATGGAGGTTTGTAAAGTCAAACATTGGAATTGTGTGAAGTTACAGAAAGGAGATGTGTGAAGTCAGAGAATGGAGGTGTGTGAAGTCATAGAATGGAGGTGTTTGAACTCAGAATGGAGATGTGTGAAGTCACAGAATGGAGGTGTGTGAAGTCATAGAATTTTAGTGTATGAAGTCATAGAATGGAGGTGTATGAAGTAATAGAATGGAGGTGTGTGAAGTCATAGAATGGAGGTGTGTGAAGTCACAAAATGGAGGTGTGTGAAGTCGTAGAATGGAGGTGTTTGAAGTCAGAATGGAGATGTATGAAGTCACAATGTCGGTATGTGAAGTCATAGAATGGAGGTGTGTGAAGTCATAGAATGGAGGTGTGTGAAGTCACAAAATGGAGGTGTGTGAAGTCGTAGAATGGAGGTGTGTGAAGTCATAGAATGGAGGTTTGTGAAGTCAGAGAATCGAGGTGTGTGAAGTCACAGAATGGAGGTGTGTGAAGTCACAGAATGGAGGTGTGTGAAGTCATAGAACGGAAGTGTGTGAAGTCATAGAATGGAGGTGTGAGTAGTCAGAATGGAGGTGTGTGAAGTCACAGAATGAAGGTGTGTGAACTCAGAATGGATGTTTCTGAAGTAAGAATGAAAGTGTGTGAAGTCATAGAATGGAGGTGTGTGAAATCATGGAATGGAGGTGTGTGAAGTCAAAGAATGTAGGTGTGTGAAGTCAAACAATAGAGGTGTGTGAAGTCACAGAATGGAGGTATGTGAAGTCACGGAATGGAAGTGTGTGACGTCAAAACGGAGGTGTGTGAAGTCACAGAATGGAGGTATGTGAAGTCACAGAATGGAGGTGTGTGAAGTCATAGAATGGAGGTGGGTGAAGTCATAGAATGGAGGTGTGTGAAGTCATAGAATGGAGGTGGGAGAAGTCACAGAATGGACGGGTATGAAGTCATAGAATGGAGGTGTGTGAAGTCACAGAATGGAGGTGTGTGAATTCATAGAATGGAGGTGTGTGAAGTCACAGAATTGAGGTGTGTGAAGTCATAGAATGGAGGTTTGTGAAGTCATAGAATGGAGGTGTGTGAAGTCACAGAATAGAGGTGTGTGAATTCATAGAATGGATGTGTGTGAAGTCACAGAATGGAGGTGTGTGAAGTCATAGAATCGAGGTTTGTGAAGTCAGAGAATCGAGGTTTGTGAAGTCACAGAATGGAGGTATGTGAAGTCACAGAATGGAGGTGGGTGAAGTCATAGAATGGAAGTGTGTGAAGTCATAGAATGGAGGTGTGAGTAGTCAGAATGCAGGTGTGTGAAGTCACAGAATGAAGGTGTGTGAACTCAGAATGGATGTTTCTGAAGTAAGAATGAAAGTGTGTGAAGTCATAGAATGGAGGTGTGTGAAATCATGGAATGGAGGTGTGTGAAGTCAAAGAATGGAGGTGTGTGAAGTCAAACAATAGAGGTGTGTGAAGTCACAGAATGGAGGTATGTGAAGTCACAGAATGGAAGTGTGTGAAGTCAAAACGGAGGTGTGTGAAGTCACAGAATGGAGGTATATGAAGTCACAGAATGGAGGTATGTGACGTCAAAAAGGTGGTGTGTGAACTCACAAATGGAGGTGTGTGAAGTCACAGAATGTAGGTATGTGAAGTCACAGAATGGAGGTGTGTGAAGTCAAAAAGGTGGTGTGTGAAGACACAAATGGAGGTGTGTGTAGTCACAGAATGGAGGTGTGTGAAGTCAAAATGGAGGTGTGTGAAGTCAAAGAATGGAGGTGTGTGAAGTCATCGAATGGAGCTGTGTGAAGTCATGGAATGGAGGTGTGTGAAGTCACAGAATGGAGGTGTGTGAAATCAGAATGGAGGTGTGAGAAGTCATAGAATGGAGGTGTGCGAAGTCAGAATGGAGGTGTGGCAAGTCATAGAATGGAGGAGTGTGAACTCATAGAATGGAGATGTGTGAAGTCACAATGGAAGTATGTGAAGTCATAGAATGACGTGTGTGCAGTCATACAATGGCGGTGTATGAAGTAAAAATGGTGGTGTGTGAAGTCACAGAATGAAGGTGTGTCAATTCAGAATGGGAGTGTGTGAAGTCATAGAATGGTGGTGTGTGAAGTCATAGAATGGAGGTGTGTGAAATTATAGAATGGAGGTGTGTGAAGTCACAGAATTGAGGTGTGTGAAGTTAGAATGGAGGTGTGTGAAGTAAGAATGGAGGTGTGTGAAGTCACAGAATGGAGGTGTGTGAAGTCACAATGCAGGTGTGTTAACTCATAGAATGGAGATGTATGAAATCACAATGTAGGTATGTGAAGTCATAGAATGGAGGTGTGTGAAGTCATAGAATGGAGGTGTGTGAAGTCACAAAATGGAGGTTTCTGAAGTCGTAGAATGGAGGTGTGTGAAGTCATAGAATGGAGGTTTGTGAAGTCAGAGAATCGAGGCGTGTGAAGTCACAGAATGGAGGTGTGTACAGTCAAAGAATTGAGGTGTGTGAAGTCATAGAATGGAAGTGTGTGAAGTCATAGAATGGAGGTGTGAGTAGTCAGAATGGAGGTGTGTGAAGTCACAGAATGAAGGTGTGTGAACTCACAATGGATGTTTCTGAAGTAAGAATGAAAGTGTGTGAAGTCATAGAATGGAGGTGTGTGAATCATGGAATGGAGGTGTGTGAAGTCAAAGATTGGAGGTGTGTGAAGTCAAACAATAGAGGTGTGTGAAGTCACAGAAAGGAGGTATGTGAAGTCACAGAATGGAAGTGTGTGAAGTCAAAGAATGGAGGTGTGTGAAGTCAAAACGGTGGTGTGTGAACTCACAAATGGAGGTGTGTGAAGTCACAGAATGGAGGTGTGTGAAGTCAAAGAATGGAGGTGTGTGAAGTCAAAGAATGGAGGTGTGTGAAGTCAGAATGGTGGTGTGTGAAGTCACCGAATGGAGGTGTGTGAACTCAGAATAGAGGTGTGTGAAGTCACAGAATGGGGGTTTGTGAAGTCATAGAATGAAGGTGTGTGAAGGCATAGAATGGATGATTCTGAAGTGAGAACGAAGGTGTGTGAAGTCATAGAATGCAGGTGTGTGAAGTCATAGAATTGAGGTGTGTGAAGTCAAAGATTGGAGGTGTGTGAAGTCAAACAATGAAGTTGTGTGAAGTCACAGAATGGAGGTGTGTGAAGTCACAGAATGGAAGTGTGTGAAGTCAAAATGGAGGTCTGTGAAGTCACAGAATGGAGGTGTGTGAAGTCACAGAATGGAGGTGTGTGAAGTCAAAATGGTGTTGTGTGAAGTCACAAATATAGGTGTGTGAAGTCAAAGAATGGAGGTGTGCGAAGTCAAAATGGAGGTGTGTGAAGTCAAAGAATGGAGGTGTGTGAAGTCATAGAATGGGGGTGTGTGAAGTCATGGAATGGAGGTTTGTAAAGTCAAACATTGGAATTGTGTGAAGTTACAGAAAGGAGATGTGTGAAGTCAGAGAATGGAGGTGTGTGAAGTCATAGAATGGAGGTGTTTGAACTCAGAATGGAGATGTGTGAAGTCACAGAATGGAGGTGTGTGAAGTCATAGAATTTTAGTGTATGAAGTCATAGAATGGAGGTGTATGAAGTAATAGAATGGAGGTGTGTGAAGTCATAGAATGGAGGTGTGTGAAGTCACAAAATGGAGGTGTGTGAAGTCGTAGAATGGAGGTGTTTGAAGTCAGAATGGAGATGTATGAAGTCACAATGTCGGTATGTGAAGTCATAGAATGGAGGTGTGTGAAGTCATAGAATGGAGGTGTGTGAAGTCACAAAATGGAGGTGTGTGAAGTCGTAGAATGGAGGTGTGTGAAGTCATAGAATGGAGGTTTGTGAAGTCAGAGAATCGAGGTGTGTGAAGTCACAGAATGGAGGTGTGTGAAGTCACAGAATGGAGGTGTGTGAAGTCATAGAATGGAAGTGTGTGAAGTCATAGAATGGAGGTGTGAGTAGTCAGAATGGAGGTGTGTGAAGTCACAGAATGAAGGTGTGTGAACTCAGAATGGATGTTTCTGAAGTAAGAATGAAAGTGTGTGAAGTCATAGAATGGAGGTGTGTGAAATCATGGAATGGAGGTGTGTGAAGTCAAAGAATGTAGGTGTGTGAAGTCAAACAATAGAGGTGTGTGAAGTCACAGAATGGAGGTATGTGAAGTCACGGAATGGAAGTGTGTGACGTCAAAACGGAGGTGTGTGAAGTCACAGAATGGAGGTATGTGAAGTCACAGAATGGAGGTGTGTGAAGTCATAGAATGGAGGTGGGTGAAGTCATAGAATGGAGGTGTGTGAAGTCATAGAATGGAGGTGGGAGAAGTCACAGAATGGACGGGTATGAAGTCATAGAATGGAGGTGTGTGAAGTCACAGAATGGAGGTGTGTGAATTCATAGAATGGAGGTGTGTGAAGTCACAGAATTGAGGTGTGTGAAGTCATAGAATGGAGGTTTGTGAAGTCATAGAATGGAGGTGTGTGAAGTCACAGAATAGAGGTGTGTGAATTCATAGAATGGATGTGTGTGAAGTCACAGAATGGAGGTGTGTGAAGTCATAGAATCGAGGTTTGTGAAGTCAGAGAATCGTGGTGTGTGAAGTCACAGAATGGAGGTGTGTGAAGTCACAGAATGGAGGTGTGTGATTCATAGAATGGAAGTGTGTGAAATCATAGAATGGACGTGGGAGAATTCAGAATGGAGGTGTGTGAAGTCACAGAATGGAGGTGTGTGAAGTCAGAATGGAGGTGTGTGAAGTCACAGAATTGAGGTGTGTGAATTCAGAATGGAGGTGTGTGAACACTTAGAATGGAGGTGTGTGTTATCACAATGGAGATGTGTGAAGTCATAGAATGGAGGTGTGTGAAGTCATAGAATGGAGAAGTGTGAAGTCATAGAGTGGAGATGAGTGAAGTCACATATTCGAGGTCTGTGAAGTCATAGAACGAAGGTGTGTAAAGTCAGAATGGAGGTGTGCGAAGTCATAGAATGGAGGTGTGTGAACTCATAGAATGTAGGTGTGTACGTCACAATGGAAGTGTGTGAAGTCATAGAATGGAGGTGTGTGAAGTCACAGAATGGATGTGTGTGAAGTCATACAATGGAGGCGTGTGAAGTCAGAATGGATGAGTGTGAATTCTCAGAATGGAGGTGTGTGAACTCAGAATGGATGTGTGTGAAGTCATAGATGGAGGTGTGTGAAGTCATAGTATGGAGATGCGTGAAATCATAGAATGGAGTTTTGTGAAGTCACAGAATGGAGCTGTGTGAAGTCAGAATGGAGGTATGTGAAGTCATAGAATGGAGGTGTGTGAAGTCAGAACGGAGGTGTGTGAACTCATAGAATCGACGTTTGTGAAGTCAAAATGGAGGTGTATGAAGTCATAAAATAGAGTTGTGTGAAGTCACAGAATGGAGGTGTGTGAAGTCATAGAATGGAGGTGTGTGAAGTCACAGAATGGAAGTGTGGGAAGTCATGAAATGGAGGTGAGTGAAGTCACAATGGAGGTGTGTTAAGTCACAGAATGGAGGTGTGTGAAGTCATAGAATGGAGGTATGTGAAATCATAGAATGGAAGTGTTTGAAGTCATAGAATGAAGGTGTGTGAACTCATAGAATGTAGATGTGTGAAGTCATAGAATGGAGGAGTGTGAAGTCACCGAAGGGACGTGTGTGAATTCATATAGTGGAAGTGTGTGAAGTCAAAATGGAGGTGTGTGAAATCAGAGAATGGAGGTTTGTGAAGTCATAGAATGGAGATGTGTGCATTCATAGAATGGGGGTTTGTGAAGTCACAGAATGGAGGTGTGTGAAATCAGAGAATGGAGGTTTGTGAAGTCCTAGAATGGAGGTATGTGAAGTCAAATTGGAGGGGTGTGAAGTTGAAGAATGGAGGTGTGTGAAGTCATAGAATGGAGGTGGGTGAAGTCATAGAATGGAGGTGTGTGAAGTCATAGAATGGAGGTGGGAGAAGTCACAGAATGGACGGGTATGAAGTCATAGAATGGAGGTGTGTGAAGTCACAGAATGGAGGTGTGGTAATTCATAGAATGGAGGTGTGTGAAGTCACAGAATTGAGGTGTGTGAAGTCATAGAATGGAGGTTTGTGAAGTCATAGAATGGAGGTGTGTGAAGTCACAGAATGGAGGTGTGTGAATTCATAGAATGGAGGTGTGTGAAGTCACAGAATGGAGGTGGGTGAAGTCATAGAATGGAGGTTTGTGAAGTCAGAGAATCGGGGTGTGTGAAGTCACAGAATGGAGGTGTGTGAAGTCACAGAATGGAGGTGTGTGAATCATAGAATGGAAGTGTGTGAAGTCATAGAATGGACGTGTGAGAATTCAGAATGGAGGTGTGTGAAGTCACAGAACGAAGGTGTGTGAACTCAGAATGGAGGTGTGTGAAGTCACAGAATGGAGGTTTGTGAAGTCATAGAATGGAGGTGTGTGAAGTCATAGAATGGATGTTTCTGAAGTAAGAATGAAGGCGTGTGAATTCATAGAATGGAGGTGTGTGAAGTCAAATTGGAGGTATGTGCACCCATAGAATGGAGGTGTGTGAACTCATAGAATGTAGGTGTGTGAAGTCATGGAATGGAGGTGTGTGAAGTCAAAGAATGGAGGTGTGTGAAGTCAAACAATAGAGTTGTGTGAAGTCACAGAATGGAGGTGTGTGAAGTCACAGAATGGAAGTGTGTGAAGTCGAAACGGAGGTGTGTGAAGTCACAGAATGTAGGTGTGTGAAGTCACAGAATGGAGGTGTGTGAAGTCAAAATGGAGGTGTGTGAACTCAAAGAATGGAGGTGTGTGAAGTCATCCAATGGAGCTGTGTGAAGTCATAGAATGGATGTGTGTGAAGTCACAGAATGGAGGTGTGTGAAGTCAGAATGGAGGTGTGAGAAGTCATAGAATGGAGGTGTTTGAAGTCAGAATGGAGGTGTGTGAAGTCATAGAATGGAGGTGTGTGAACTCATAGAATGGAGGTGTGTGAAGTCACAATGGAGGTGTGTGAAGTCATAGAATGGTGGTGTGTGAAGTGACAGAATGGAGGTGTGGAAGTCATAGAATGGAGGTGTGTGAAGTCAGAATGGAGGTGTGTGAAGTCACAGAATGGAGGTGTGTCAATTCAGAATGGAGGTGTGTGAAGTCATAGAGTGGAGGTGTATGAAGTCATAGAATGGAGGTGTGTGAAATTATACAATGGAAGTGGTGAAGTCACAGAATGGAGGTTTGTGAAGTCAGAATGGAGGTGTGTGAAGTCATAGAATTGAGGTGTGTGAATTCAGAATGGAGGTGTGTGAACACTTAGAATGCAGGTGTGTGTAATCACAATGGAGGTGTGTGAAGTCATAGAATGGAGGTGTGTGAAGTCATATATTGGAGGTGTGGAAAATCAAAATGGACGTGTGAAGTCATAGAATGGACGTGTCTGAAGTCACAGATTGGAGGTGTGTGAAGTCACAGAATGGAAGTGTGTGAAGTCATATAATTGAGGTGTGTGAAGTCATAGAATGGAGGTGTGTGAAGTCACATAATGGAGGTTTGTGAAGTCACAGAATGGAGGTGTGTGAAGTCACAGAATGGAGGTGTGTGAACTCAGTGTGGATGTGTGAAGTCACAGAATGGAGGTTTGTGAAGTCATAGAATGGAAGTGGGTGAAGTCATAGTATATAGGTGTGTGAAGTCGGAATGGAGGTGAGTGAAGTCACCGAATGGAGGTGGGTGAACTCAGAATAGAGGTGTGTGAAGTCATACAATGGCGGTGTGTGAAGTCATGGGATGGAGGTGTGTGAAGTCAAAGAATGGAGTTGTGTGAAGTCAAACAATGGAGGTGTGTGAAGTCACAGAATGGAGGTGTGTGAGTCACAGAAAGGAAGTGTGTGAAGTCAAAATGGAGGTCTGTGAAGTCACAGAATGGAGGTGGGTGAAGTCACAGAATGGAGGTGTGTGAAGTCAAAATGGTGTTGTGTGAAGTTACAAATATAGGTGTGTGAAGTCACAGAATGGAGGTGTGTGAAGTCAAAGAATGGAGGTGTGTGAAGTCATACAATGGGGGTGTGTGAAGTCATGGAATGGAGGTTGTTAAAGTCAAACATTGGAAATGTGTGAAGTTACAGAAAGGAGATGTGTTAAGTCATAGAATGGAGGTGTGTGAAGTCATAGAATGGAGGTGTGTGAAGTCAGAATGGAGATGTGTGAAGTCACAGAATGGAGATCTGTGAAGTCATAGAATGTTGATGTATGAAGTCCTAGAATGGAGGTGTATGAAGTCATAGAATGGAGGTGTGTGAAGTCAAAATGGTGGTGAGTGAAGTCACAGAATGGAGGTGTGTGAAGTCAGAATGGAGGTGTGAGAAGTCACAGAATGAAGGGGTGTAAACTCAGAATGGAGGTGTGTGAAGTCACAGAATGGAGGTGTGTGAAGTCATAGAATGGAGGTGTGTGAACTCATAGAATGGAGGTGTGTGAAGTCACAATGGAGGTGTGTGAAGTCATAGAATGGTGGTGTGTGAAGTGACAGAATGGAGGTGTGGAAGTCATAGAATGGAGGTGTGTGAAGTCAGAATGGAGGTGTGTGAAGTCACAGAATGGAGGTGTGTCAATTCAGAATGGAGGTGTGTGAAGTCATAGAGTGGAGGTGTATGAAGTCATAGAATGGAGGTGTGTGAAATTATACAATGGAAGTGGTGAAGTCACAGAATGGAGGTTTGTGAAGTCAGAATGGAGGTGTGTGAAGTCATAGAATTGAGGTGTGTGAATTCAGAATGGAGGTGTGTGAACACTTAGAATGCAGGTGTGTGTAATCACAATGGAGGTGTGTGAAGTCATAGAATGGAGGTGTGTGAAGTCATATATTGGAGGTGTGGAAAATCAAAATGGACGTGTGAAGTCATAGAATGGACGTGTCTGAAGTCACAGATTGGAGGTGTGTGAAGTCACAGAATGGAAGTGTGTGAAGTCATATAATTGAGGTGTGTGAAGTCATAGAATGGAGGTGTGTGAAGTCACATAATGGAGGTTTGTGAAGTCACAGAATGGAGGTGTGTGAAGTCACAGAATGGAGGTGTGTGAACTCAGTGTGGATGTGTGAAGTCACAGAATGGAGGTTTGTGAAGTCATAGAATGGAAGTGGGTGAAGTCATAGTATATAGGTGTGTGAAGTCGGAATGGAGGTGAGTGAAGTCACCGAATGGAGGTGGGTGAACTCAGAATAGAGGTGTGTGAAGTCATACAATGGCGGTGTGTGAAGTCATGGGATGGAGGTGTGTGAAGTCAAAGAATGGAGTTGTGTGAAGTCAAACAATGGAGGTGTGTGAAGTCACAGAATGGAGGTGTGTGAGTCACAGAAAGGAAGTGTGTGAAGTCAAAATGGAGGTCTGTGAAGTCACAGAATGGAGGTGGGTGAAGTCACAGAATGGAGGTGTGTGAAGTCAAAATGGTGTTGTGTGAAGTTACAAATATAGGTGTGTGAAGTCACAGAATGGAGGTGTGTGAAGTCAAAGAATGGAGGTGTGTGAAGTCATACAATGGGGGTGTGTGAAGTCATGGAATGGAGGTTGTTAAAGTCAAACATTGGAAATGTGTGAAGTTACAGAAAGGAGATGTGTTAAGTCATAGAATGGAGGTGTGTGAAGTCATAGAATGGAGGTGTGTGAAGTCAGAATGGAGATGTGTGAAGTCACAGAATGGAGATCTGTGAAGTCATAGAATGTTGATGTATGAAGTCCTAGAATGGAGGTGTATGAAGTCATAGAATGGAGGTGTGTGAAGTCAAAATGGTGGTGAGTGAAGTCACAGAATGGAGGTGTGTGAAGTCAGAATGGAGGTGTGAGAAGTCACAGAATGAAGGGGTGTAAACTCAGAATGGAGGTGTGTGAAGTCACAGAATGGAGGTGTGTGAAGTCATAGAATGGAGGTGTGTGAACTCATAGAATGGAGGTGTGTGAAGTCACAATGGAGGTGTGTGAAGTCATAGAATGGTGGTGTGTGAAGTGACAGAATGGAGGTGTGGAAGTCATAGAATGGAGGTGTGTGAAGTCAGAATGGAGGTGTATGAAGTCACAGAATGGAGGTGTGTCAATTCAGAATGGAGGTGTGTGAAGTCATAGAGTGGAGGTGTATGAAGTCATAGAATGGAGGTGTGTGAAATTATACAATGGAAGTGGTGAAGTCACAGAATGGAGTTTTGTGAAGTCAGAATGGAGGTGTGTGAAGTCATAGAATTGAGGTGTGTGAATTCAGAATGGAGGTGTGTGAACACTTAGAATGCAGGTGTGTGTAATCACAATGGAGGTGTGTGAAGTCATAGAATGGAGGTGTGTGAAGTCATATATTGGAGGTGTGGAAAATCAAAATGGACGTGTGAAGTCATAGAATGGACGTGTCTGAAGTCACAGATTGGAGGTGTGTGAAGTCACAGAATGGAAGTGTGTGAAGTCATATAATTGAGGTGTGTGAAGTCATAGAATGGAGGTGTGTGAAGTCACATAATGGAGGTTTGTGAAGTCACAGAATGGAGGTGTGTGAAGTCACAGAATGGAGGTGTGTGAACTCAGTGTGGATGTGTGAAGTCACAGAATGGAGGTTTGTGAAGTCATAGAATGGAAGTGGGTGAAGTCATAGTATATAGGTGTGTGAAGTCGGAATGGAGGTGAGTGAAGTCACCGAATGGAGGTGGGTGAACTCAGAATAGAGGTGTGTGAAGTCATACAATGGCGGTGTGTGAAGTCATGGGATGGAGGTGTGTGAAGTCAAAGAATGGAGTTGTGTGAAGTGAAACAATGGAGGTGTGTGAAGTCACAGAATGGAGGTGTGTGAGTCACAGAAAGGAAGTGTGTGAAGTCAAAATGGAGGTCTGTGAAGTCACAGAATGGAGGTGGGTGAAGTCACAGAATGGAGGTGTGTGAAGTCAAAATGGTGTTGTGTGAAGTTACAAATATAGGTGTGTGAAGTCACAGAATGGAGGTGTGTGAAGTCAAAGAATGGAGGTGTGTGAAGTCATACAATGGGGGTGTGTGAAGTCATGGAATGGAGGTTGTTAAAATCAAACATTGGAAATGTGTGAAGTTACAGAAAGGAGATGTGTTAAGTCATAGAATGGAGGTGTGTGAAGTCATAGAATGGAGGTGTGTGAAGTCAGAATGGAGATGTGTGAAGTCACAGAATGGAGATCTGTGAAGTCATAGAATTTTGATGTATGAAGTCCTAGAATGGAGGTGTATGAAGTCATAGAATGGAGGTGTGTGAAGTCAAAATGGTGGTGAGTGAAGTCACAGAATGGAGGTGTGTGAAGTCAGAATGGAGGTGTGAGAAGTCACAGAATGAAGGGGTGTAAACTCAGAATGGAGGTGTGTGAAGTCACAGAATGGAGGTGTGTGAAGTCATAGAATGGAGGTGTGTGGAGTCATAGAATGGAGGTGTGTGAAGTCAGAATGGAGGTGTGTGAAGTCAGAAGGGAGATGTGTGAAGTCATAGAATGGAGGTGTGTGAAGTCACAATGCAGGTGTGTGAAGTCATAGAATTGAGGTGTGTGAAGTCATAGAATGGAGGTGTGTGAAGTCACAGAATGGAGGTGTGTGAAGTCATAGAATGGAATTGTGTGAAGTCATAGAATGGAGGTGTGTGAAATCAGAATTGACCTTTGTGAAGTCACGAAATGGAGGTGTGTGAACTCTGAATGGAGGTGTGTGAAGTCACAGAATGGAGGGTTGTGAAGTCATAGAATGGAAGTGTGTGAAGTCATAGAATGGACGTTTGTGAAGAAGAATGTTGTGTGAAGTCATAGAATGGAGTTGTGTGAAGTTAAAATGGAGGTGTGTGAACTCATAGAATGGAGGTGTGTGAACTCATAGAATGGAGGTGTGTGAAGTCATGGAATGTAGGTGTGTGAAGTCAAAGAATGGAGGTGTGTGACGTCAAACAATAGAGGTGTGTGAAGTCACAGAATGCAGCTGTGTGAAGTCACCGAATGGAGGTTTGTCAAGTCAAAAAGGTGGTGTGTGAAGTCACAAATGGAGGTGGGTGAAGTCACAGAATGGAGGTGTGTGAGTCAAAATGGAGGTGTGTGAAGTCAAAGAATGGAGGTGTGTGAAGTCATTGAATATAGGTGTGTGAAGTCACAGAATGGAGGTGTGTGAAGTCAGAATAAAGTGTGCGAAGTCATAGAATGGAGGTGTGTTAAGCCAAATGGAGGTGTGTGAAGTCATAGAATAGAGGTGTGTGAAGTCAGAGTAGAAGTATGTGAACTCATAGAATGGAGGTGTGTGAAGGCACAATGGAGGTGTGAGTAGTCACAGAATGGAGGTGTGTGAATCCAGAATGGAGGTGAGTGAAGTCATAGAATGGAGGTGTGTGAAGTCATAGAATGGAGGTGTGTGAAATCATAGAATGGAGGTGTTTGAAGTCACAGAAGGGAGGTGTGTGAAGTCAGAATGGAGGTGTGTGAAGTCATAGAATTGAGATGTGTGAAGTCAGAATGGAGGTGTGTGAACTCATAGAATTGAGGTGTGTGAAATCACAATGGAGGTGTGTGAAGTCATA
>NW_028327501.1:0-5000 GCF_031878675.1 Megascapheus bottae
TGGTTAGGGGTTAGGGTTAGGGTTAGGTTTAGGTTTAGGGTTTTTGGTTTGGGTAAGGCTAAGGGTTAATGTTAGGGTTAGATTTAGGGTAAGTGTTAGGGTTAGGGGGTTAGGTTTATTGTTAGGGTTATGGTAGGGAAAGAGTAAGGGTTAGGGTTAGGGTTAGGGTAAGTGTTAGGGTTAGGGTTAGGGTTAAGGTTAGTGTTAGGGTTAGGTTTAGGGTTAGTGTAAGGATAAGGCTTAGGGTAGGTTAGGGTTGGGGTTAAGGTTAGGGTTAGGGTTAGGGTTAGGATTAGGGTTAGGTTTAGGTGTAGGGTTAGGGTTAAGGTAAGTGTAATGGTTAGGGTTAGGGTTAGGTTTAAGGTTAGGGTTAGGGTTAGGTAAAGCGTAAGTTTTAGGGTTAGGGTTAGTGTTAGGTTTAGGATTAGGGTAAGGGTAAGGGTTAGGGTTAAGGTAAGGATTACGGTTACGGTTAGGGTTAGGGTTAGGCTAAAGGTTAGGGTTAGGGTGATGGTTAGGGTTAGCATTAAGGTTAGGCTTAGGGTTAGGGTAAGGGTAAGGATTATGATTAGGGTTAGTGTTAGGTTTAGGGTTAGGGTAAGGTAAGGGTTAGGGTTAAGTTTAGGGTTAGGGTTAAGGTTAGGGTAGGGTTAGGATTAGGCTTAAGGTTAGGGTAAGGGTTAGGGTTAGGTTTAGGGATAGGATTAGCGGTTAGGGTTGGGCTAGGGTTAGGGTTATGGTAAGGTTTATGGTCAGGGTTAGGGTAAGGGTAAGTGTTATGGTTAGGGTTAGGGTCAGGGTTAGGGTTAGGGTAAGGGTTAGGTTTAGGGTTACGGTTAGGTTTAGGGTTAGGTTTAGGGTTAGAGTAAGTGTTAGGGTTAGGGTTACGGATAGGGTAAGGGTAAGGGTTAGGGTTAGTGGTTAGGGATAGGGTTATGGTTAGGTTTAGGGTTAGGGTTAGAGTAAAGGTAAGGGTGAGTTATAGGGTTAGGGATAGAGTTAGGGGTAGTTTTAGGGTTAAGGTTAGGGAAAGGGTTATGTTTAGGGTTAGGGTTAAGGTCAGGGTTAGGGTAAGGGTTAGGGTTAGTGGTTAGGGTTAGGGTTAGGGTTAGGGTTAGGGTGAGGGAAAGGGTTAGGGTAGGGTTCAGGGTTAGAGTTAGTTTTAGGGTTAGGGTTAGGGTAAGGATTAGGTTTAGGTTTAGGGTTAGGATTAGCGGTTAGGTTTAGGCTTAGGGTTAAAATTAGGGTATGGGTTAGGGTTAGGTTTAGGGTAAGTGTTAGGGTTAGGGTTAGGTTTAGGGTTTGGGTAAGTGTTAGGGTTTGGGATAGGGAAAGGGTAAGGGTTAGGGTTAAGGGTTAGGGTTAGGGTTAGGGTTAGGGTTAGGGTTAGAGTAAGGGTAAGGAGAGGGTTAGGGTTACGGTTAGGGTTAGGGTTAGGGTTAGGGTAAGCATTAGGTTTAGGGTTAGTGTTAGGATTAGGGTTAGCATTAAGGTTTGGGTTAGGGTTAGGGTTAGGTTTAGGGTTAGGGTAAGGATAAGGGTTACGGATACGGTTAGGGTTAGTGTAAGGATTAGTGTTAGGGTTAGGGTTAGGTTAGGGTAAGGGTTAGGGTTAGGTTTAGGGTTAGGGTTAGGGTAAGGGTTAGGATTAGGGTTAGTGTTAGGGTTAGCGTTAAGGTTAGGCTTAGGGCTAGGGTACGGGTAAGGGTTAGGGTTAGGGTTAGGGGTTAGGGTTAGGGTTAGGTTTAGGTTTAGGGTTAGGGTTTGGGTAAGGGTATGGGTTAATGTTAGGGTTAGGTTTAGGGTTAGGTTTAGGGGAAGTGTTAGTGTTAGGGGTTAGGTTTAGTATTAGGGTTATGGTTAGGGAAAGAGTAAGGGTTAGGGTTAGGGTTAGGTTTAGGGTCAGGGTTAGGGTTACGGTTAGGGTTAGGTTTAGGGTTAGGGTTAGGGTAAGGGTTAGGTTTAGGGTTAGGGTTAGGGTAAGGTTTAGGGTTAGGGGTAGGGTTAGGGTAAGGGTAAGTGTTAGGGTTAGGGTTAGGTTTAGGGTTAAGGTTAGTGTTAGGGTAAGGGTAAGTGTTAGGGTTAGGGTTAGGGTTAGGGTAAGGGTTAGGGTTAGGGTTAGGGGTTAGGTTTAGGTTTAGGTTTAGGGTTAGAGTAAGTGTTAGTGTTAGGGTTAGGGATACGGTAAGGGTAAGGGTTAGGGTTAGTGGTTAGGGTTAGTGTTATGGGTAGGTTTAGGGTTCGGGTTAGAGTAAGGGTAAGGGTGTGTGATAGGGTTAGGGATAGAGTTAGGGTTAGGTTTAGGGTTAAGGTTAGGGTTAGGGAAAGGGTTAGGGTTAGGGTTAGGGTCGGGGTTAGGGTAAGGGTTAGGGTTAGGGGTTAGAGTTAGGGTTAGGGTTAGGGTTAGGGGTTAGGGTTAGGGTTAGGGTTAGGGTTAGGGTGAGGGAAAGGGTTAGGTTTAAGGTTAGGTTTAGGGTTAGACTTAGGTTTAGGCTTAGAGTTAGGGTAAGGGTTAGGGTTAGGGTTAGGGTTACGGTTAGGGTTTAGGGTTATGGTTAGGGTGAGGTAAGGGTAGGGTTAGGGTTACGGTTAGGGTATGGGTTAGGGTTAGGGTTAGGGTAAGGGTAAGTGTTAGGGTTAGGGTTAGGGTTAGGGTTAGGGTAAGGGTTAGGGTTAGGGTTAGGTTTAGGGTTAGGTTTAGGGTTTGGGTAAGTGTTAGGGTTAGGTTTAGGGATAGGGTAAGGTAAGGGTTAGGGTTAGGGGTTAGGGTTAGTGTTAGGGTTAGGGTTAGGTTTAGGGTTAGTGTTAGGGTTAGGGTAAGGATTAGGTTTCGGGTTAGGGTTAGGGTTAGCATTAAGTTTAGGGTTAGGGTTAGGGTAAGGGTAAGGGTTAAATTTAGGGTTAGGGTTAGGGTTAGGGGTTAGGGTTAGGGTTAGGGTAAGGTATAGGTTAGCATTAAGGTTAGGGTTAGGGTTAGGGTAATGGTAAGGGTTAGGTTTAGTTTAGGGTTAGGGTTAGGGTAAGGTTTAGCGTTAGGGTTAGGGTTAGGGTAAGGGTTAGGGTTAGGGTTAGCATTAAGGTTAGGGTTAGGGTTACGGTAAGGGTAAAGTTTAGGGTTAGGGTTAGGGTTAGGGAAAGTGTAAGGGTAAGGTTTAGGGTTAGGTTAGGTTTAAAGTTAGGGTTAGGGAAAGGGTAATTGTTAGGCTTAGGGTTAGGGTTAGGGTAACGATTAGGGTTAGGGTTAGGTTTAGGGTAAGGTTTTCGGTTAGGGTTAGGGTTAGCATTAAGGTTAGGTTTATGGTTAGGTTAAGGGTAAGGGTTAGGGTTAGGGTTAGTGTTAGGGTAAGGGTAAGGGTAAGGTTAGGGTTAGGGGTAGGTTTAGGGTTAGCATTAATGTTAGGGTTAGGGTTAGGGTAAGGGTAAGGGTTAGGTTTAGGTTAGGGTTAGGGTTAGGGTAAGGGTTAGGGTTATGGTTAGGGTTAGGGTAAGGATTAGGGTTAGGGTTAGGGTTAGGGTAAGGGTTAGGGTAAGGGTTTCGGTTAGCATTAAGGTTAGGTTTAGGGTTAAGGTAAGGCTCAAGTTTAGGCTTAGGGTTCGGTTTAGGGTAAGGGTAAGGGTAAGGTTTAGGGTTAGGTTGGTTTAAACTTAGGGTTAGGGAAAGGGTAAGGGTTAGGTTTAGGGTTAGGGTTAGGGTAAGGATTAGGGTTAGAGTTAGGGTTAGGGTAACGGTTAGGGTTAGGGTTAGGGTTAGCATTAAGGTTAGGGTTAGGGTTAGGGTAAGGGTAAGGGTTAGGGTTAGGGTTACGGTTAGGGTTAGGTTTCAGTTTAGGGTTAGGGTAAGGGTAAGGGTTAGGTTTAGGTTTAGGTTCAGGGTTACGTTAGGGTAAGGGTTAGGGTTATGGTTAGGGTTAGGGTTAGGTTTAGGGTTAGGGTGAATGTTAGGGTTAGGGTTAGGGTTAGTGTTAGGTTTATTGTAAAGGTTAGGGTTAGGGTTAGGGTAAGGGTAAGGTTTATGTTTAGGGTTAGGGTTAGGCTTGGTGTTAGGGTTAGGGTAAGGGTTAGGGTTAGAGTTAGGTTTAGGGTTAGCATTAAGATTAGGTTTAGTGTTAAGGGTTAAGGGTTAAGGGTAAGGGTTAGGGTAAGAGTTAGTGTTAGGGTTAGGGCTATGTTTAGGGTTAGGGTTTGTGTAAGGGTAAGGGTTAAGGTTAGTATTAGTGTTAAGGTTAGGGTTAGGTTTAGGGTTAGCGTTAGGGAAAGGGTAAGGGTTAGGGTAAGGGCTAGGGTTAGGGTTAGGTTTAGAGTCAGGATTAGGGTTAGGGTGAGGGTTAGGGTAAGTGTTAGGGTTAGGGTTAGGATTAGGGTTAGCATTAAGTTTAGGGTTAGGGTAAGGTTAAGGGTTAGGGTTACTGTTAGGGTTAGGATTAGGGTTAGGTTAAGGATTAGGGTTAGGGTTATGGTTAGCATTAAGGTTAGGGTTAGGGTTAGGGTTAGCATTAAGGTTAGGATTAGGGTTAGGGTAAGGTTAAGGGTTAAGTTTAGGATTAGTGATACGGTTAATGGTTAGGGTTAGTGTTAGGGTTAGGGTTAGGTTTAGGGATAGGTTAGGGTAAGGGTTAGGGTTAGGGTTAGGTTTAGGGTTAAGGTTAGGGTTAAGGTTAGGGTAAGCGTAAGGGTATGGGTTAGGGTTAGGGTTAGGGGTTAGGGTTAGGTTTAGGTTTAGGTTAGGGTAAGGGTTTCGGTTAGTGTTCGGGTAAGGGTAAGGTTTAGGGTTAGGTTTAGGCCTAGGGTGAGGGTAGGGTAAGGGTTAGGGTTAGGGTTAGTGTTAGGTTTAGTGTTAAAATTAGGGTAAGGGTAAGGGTTAGGGTTAGGGTTAGGGTAAGGTTAAGGGTTAGGGTTAATGTTAGTGTTAGGGTTACGGTTATGGTTAGGGTTAAGGTTAGCGTTAGGGTTAGGGTTAGGATAGGGGTAAGGGTTAGGGTTAGGGTTAGGGGTTAGGGAAA
>NW_028327501.1:7500-50591 GCF_031878675.1 Megascapheus bottae
GTTAGGTTAGGGTTAGGATTAAGGTTAGGATTAGGGTAAGGGTAAGGGTTAGGGTTAGGGTTAGGGTTAGGTTTAAGGGTCAGGGGTATGGTTACGGTTAGTGTTAAGGTTAGGTTTAAGGTTTTCTTTAGGGTAAGGGTAAGTGTTAGGGTTAATTTTAGGGTTAGGGTAAAGGTTATGGTTAGGGTTAGTGTTAGGGAAAGGGTAAGGGTTAGGGGTTAAGGTTAGGGTTAGGGTAAGGATTACGGTAGGGTTTAGGGTTAGGGTAAATATTAGGGTTAGGGTTATGGTAAAGGTAAGGGTTAGGGTTAGGTTTAGGTTGAGGGTTAGGATTAGGGTAAGGGTTAGGGTTAGGGTTAGTGTTAGGGTTAGTTTTAGGGTTAGGGTAAAGGTAAGTTTTAGATTTAGGGTTAGGGTTAGGGTTGGGGTTAGGGTTAGGGTTAGGGTCAGGTTTTAGTGTTAGGTTTAGGTTTGGGGTTAGGGTTAGTGTAAGAGTAAGGGTTAGAGTTAGGCTTAGGGTTAGGGTAAGGGTTAGGGTTAGGGTTAGGTTTGGGGTTAGGGTTATGGTAAGGGTAAGTGTTAGGGTTAGGGTTAGGGTTAGTTTTAGGGTTAGGGTTAGGGATAGGGTTAGGGTAAGGTTAAGGTTTGGGGTTAAATTTAGGGTTAGGGTTAGGTTACAGTTAGGGTAAGGATTAGGGTTAGGGTAAGGGTTAGGGTTAGGGTTAGGGTTAGCGTTAGGTTAAGGGTTAGGGTTAGGGTAAACTTAAGGGTTAGAGTTAGGTTTAGGGTTGGGGTTACGGTTAGGGTTAGGGTTAGGGTACGGGTAAGGGTTAGGGATAGGTTTAGGTTAGGGTAAGGTTTAGGGTTAGGGTTAGGGTTAGGATTAGAGGAAGAATTAGGGTTAGGGTAAGGGTAAGGGTTAGGGTTAGGGTAGGAGTTAGGGTTAGGGTTAGGGTAAGGATTAGGGTTAGGGTTAGTGTTAGGATTAGGGTTAGCATTAAGGTTAGGGTTAGGGTTAGGGAAAGGGTAAGGGTAGGTTTAGGGTTAGGGTATGGGTTAGGGTTAGCGTTAGGGTTAGGGTTAGGGTTAGGGTTAGGGTTAGGGTTAGGGTTAGGGTAAGGATAAAGGTTACGGATACGGTTAGGGTTAGGGTAAGGATTAGTGTTAGGGTTAGGGTTAGGTTAGTGTAAGGGTTAGGGTTAGGGTTAGGTTTAGGGTTAGGGTTAGGGTAAGGGTTAGGGTTAGGGTTAGGGTTAGGGTTAGCATTAAGGTTAGGGTTAGGGTTAGGGTAAGGATAAGTGTTAGGGTTAGGGTTAGGGTTAGGGGTTAGGGTTAGGGTTAGCTTTAGGTTTGGGGTTAGGGTTTGGGTAAGGGTAAGGGTTAATGTTAGGGTTAGGGTTAGGGTTAGGTTGAGGGTTAGGGTTAGGGTAAGGGTAAGTGTTAGGTTTAGGTTTAGGTTCAGGGTTAGGGTTAGTGTAAGATTTAGGGTTAGGGTTAGTGTTAGGTTCAGGGTTAAGTTTAGGGTTAGGGTTAGGGTAAGGGTAAGGGTTAGTGTTAGTGTTAGGGGGTCAGGGTTAGGGTTAGGGTTAGGTTTAGGGTAAGGGTAAGGATTAGCGTTAGGGTTAGGGTTAGGTTTCGGGTGAGGGTGAGGGTAAGAGTAAGTGTTAGGTTTAGGGTTAGGGTTATGGTAAGGGTAAGGGTTAGGGTTAGGTTTAGGATTAGGGTTAAGGTTAGGGTTAGGGTTAGCCTAAGAGTTAGGGTTAGGGTAAGGTTTAGGGTTAGGGTTAGGGTTAGGGTTAGGGTTAGGGATAGAGGTAGGTTTAGGTTAGGGTAAGGGTAAGGCTTAGGGTTAGAGTTAGGGTAAGGTTTAGGGTTAGGGTTAAGGTCAGGGTTAGGGTAAGGGTTAGGGTTAGTGGTTAGGGTTAGGGTTAGGGTTAGGGTTAGGGTGAGGGAAAGGGTTAGGGTAGGGTTAGGGTTAGAGTTAGTTTTAGGGTTAGGGTTAGGGTAAGGATTAGGTTTAGGTTTAGGCTTAGGATTAGCGGTTAGGTTTAGGCTTAGGGTTAAAATTAGGGTATGGGTTAGGGTTAGGTTTAGGGTAAGTGTTAGGGTTAGGGTTAGGTTTAGGGTTTGGGTAAGTGTTAGGGTTTGGGATAGGGAAAGGGTAAGGGTTAGGGTTAAGGGTTAGGGTTAGGGTTAGGGTTAGGGGTTAGGGTTAGAGTAAGGGTAAGGGAGAGGGTTAGGGTTAGGGTTAGGGTTAGGGTTAGGGTTAGGGTAAGCATTAGGTTTAGGGTTAGTGTTAGGATTAGGGTTAGCATTAAGGTTTGGGTTAGGGTTAGGGTTAGGTTTAGGGTTAGGGTAAGGATAAGGGTTACGGATACGGTTAGGGTTAGTGTAAGGATTAGTGTTAGGGTTAGGGTTAGGTTAGGGTAAGGGTTAGGGTTAGGTTTAGGGTTAGGGTTAGGGTAAGGGTTAGGATTAGGGTTAGTGTTAGGGTTAGCGTTAAGGTTAGGCTTAGGGCTAGGGTACGGGTAAGGGTTAGGGTTAGGGTTAGGGGTTAGGGTTAGGGTTAGGTTTAGGTTTAGGGTTAGGGTTTGGGTAAGGGTATGGGTTAATGTTAGGGTTAGGTTTAGGGTTAGGTTTAGGGGAAGTGTTAGTGTTAGGGGTTAGGTTTAGTATTAGGGTTATGGTTAGGGAAAGAGTAAGGGTTAGGGTTAGGGTTAGGTTTAGGGTCAGGGTTAGGGTTACGGTTAGGGTTAGGTTTAGGGTTAGGGTTAGGGTAAGGGTTAGGTTTAGGGTTAGGGTTAGGGTAGGTTTAGGGTTAGGGGTAGGGTTAGGGTAAGGGTAAGTGTTAGGGTTAGGGTTAGGTTTAGGGTTAAGGTTAGTGTTAGGGTAAGGGTAAGTGTTAGGGTTAGGGTTAGGGTTAGGGTAAGGGTTAGGGTTAGGGTTAGGGTTAGGTTTAGGTTTAGGTTTAGGGTTAGAGTAAGTGTTAGTGTTAGGGTTAGGGATACGGTAAGGGTAAGGGTTAGGGTTAGTGGTTAGGGTTAGTGTTATGGGTAGGTTTAGGGTTCGGGTTAGAGTAAGGGTAAGGGTGTGTGATAGGGTTAGGGATAGAGTTAGGGTTAGGTTTAGGGTTAAGGTTAGGGTTAGGGAAAGGGTTAGGGTTAGGGTTAGGTCGGGGTTAGGTAAGGGTTAGGGTTAGGGGTTAGAGTTAGGGTTAGGGTTAGGTTAGGGGTTAGGGTTAGGGTTAGGGTTAGGGTTAGGGTGAGGGAAAGGGTTAGGTTTAAGGTTAGGTTTAGGGTTAGACTTAGGTTTAGGCTTAGAGTTAGGGTAAGGGTTAGGGTTAGGGTTAGGGTTACGGTTAGGGTTTAGGGTTATGGTTAGGGTGAGGTAAGGGTAGGGTTAGGGTTACGGTTAGGGTATGGGTTAGGGTTAGGGTTAGGGTAAGGGTAAGTGTTAGGGTTAGGGTTAGGGTTAGGGTTAGGTAAGGGTTAGGGTTAGGGTTAGGTTAGGGTTAGGTTTAGGGTTTGGGTAAGTGTTAGGGTTAGGTTTAGGGATAGGGTAAGGTAAGGGTTAGGGTTAGGGGTTAGGGTTAGTGTTAGGGTTAGGGTTAGGTTTAGGGTTAGTGTTAGGGTTAGGGTAAGGATTAGGTTTCGGGTTAGGGTTAGGGTTAGCATTAAGTTTAGGGTTAGGGTTAGGGTAAGGGTAAGGGTTAAATTTAGGGTTAGGGTTAGGGTTAGGGGTTAGGGTTAGGGTTAGGGTAAGGTATAGGTTAGCATTAAGGTTAGGGTTAGGGTTAGGGTAATGGTAAGGGTTAGGTTTAGTTTAGGGTTAGGGTTAGGGTAAGTTTAGCGTTAGGGTTAGGGTTAGGGTAAGGGTTAGGGTTAGGGTTAGCATTAAGGTTAGGGTTAGGGTTACGGTAAGGGTAAAGTTTAGGGTTAGGGTTAGGGTTAGGGAAAGTGTAAGGGTAAGGTTTAGGGTTAGGTTAGGTTTAAAGTTAGGGTTAGGGAAAGGGTAATTGTTAGGCTTAGGGTTAGGGTTAGGGTAACGATTAGGGTTAGGGTTAGGTTTAGGGTAAGGTTTTCGGTTAGGGTTAGGGTTAGCATTAAGGTTAGGGTTTATGGTTAGGTTAAGGGTAAGGTTAGGGTTAGGGTTAGTGTTAGGGTAAGGGTAAGGGTAAGGTTAGGTTAGGGGTAGGTTTAGGGTTAGCATTAATGTTAGGGTTAGGGTTAGGGTAAGGGTAAGGGTTAGGTTTAGGTTAGGGTTAGGGTTAGGGTAAGGGTTAGGGGTTATGGTTAGGGTTAGGGTAAGGATTAGGGTTAGGGTTAGGGTTAGGGTAAGGGTTAGGGTAAGGGTTTCGGTTAGCATTAAGGTTAGGTTTAGGGTTAAGGTAAGGCTCAAGTTTAGGCTTAGGGTTCGGTTTAGGGTAAGGGTAAGGGTAAGGTTTAGGGTTAGGTTGGTTTAAACTTAGGGTTAGGGAAAGGGTAAGGGTTAGGTTTAGGGTTAGGGTTAGGGTAAGGATTAGGGTTAGAGTTAGGGTTAGGGTAACGGTTAGGGTTAGGGTTAGGGTTAGCATTAAGGTTAGGGTTAGGGTTAGGGTAAGGGTAAGGGTTAGGGTTAGGGTTACGGTTAGGGTTAGGTTTCGGTTTAGGGTTAGGGTAAGGGTAAGGGTTAGGTTTAGGTTTAGGTTCAGGGTTACGTTTAGGGTAAGGGTTAGGGTTATGGTTAGGGTTAGGGTTAGGTTTAGGGTTAGGGTGAATGTTAGGGGTTAGGGTTAGGGTTAGTGTTAGGTTTATTGTAAAGGTTAGGGTTAGGGTTAGGGTAAGGGTAAGGTTTATGTTTAGGGTTAGGGTTAGGCTTGGTGTTAGGGTTAGGGTAAGGGTTAGGGTTAGAGTTAGGTTTAGGGTTAGCATTAAGATTAGGTTTAGTGTTAAGGGTTAAGGGTTAAGGGTAAGGGTTAGGGTAAGAGTTAGTGTTAGGGTTAGGGCTATGTTTAGGGTTAGGGTTTGTGTAAGGGTAAGGGTTAAGGTTAGTATTAGTGTTAAGGTTAGGGTTAGGTTTAGGGTTAGCGTTAGGGAAAGGGTAAGGGTTAGGGTAAGGGCTAGGGTTAGGGTTAGGTTTAGAGTCAGGATTAGGGTTAGGGTGAGGGTTAGGGTAAGTGTTAGGGTTAGGGTTAGGATTAGGGTTAGCATTAAGTTTAGGGTTAGGGTAAGGTTAAGGGTTAGGGTTACTGTTAGGGTTAGGATTAGGGTTAGGTTAAGGATTAGGGTTAGGGTTATGGTTAGCATTAAGGTTAGGGTTAGGGTTAGGGTTAGCATTAAGGTTAGGATTAGGGTTAGGGTAAGGTTAAGGGTTAAGTTTTAGGATTAGTGATACGGTTAATGGTTAGGGTTAGTGTTAGGGTTAGGGTTAGGTTTAGGGATAGGTTAGGGTAAGGGTTAGGGTTAGGGTTAGGTTTAGGGTTAAGGTTAGGGTTAAGGTTAGGGTAAGCGTAAGGGTATGGGTTAGGGTTAGGGTTAGGGGTTAGGGTTAGGTTTAGGTTTAGGTTAGGGTAAGGGTTTCGGTTAGTGTTCGGGTAAGGGTAAGGTTTAGGGTTAGGTTTAGGCTAGGGTGAGGGTAGGGTAAGGGTTAGGGTTAGGGTTAGTGTTAGGTTTAGTGTTAAAATTAGGGTAAGGGTAAGGGTTAGGGTTAGGGTTAGGGTAAGGTTAAGGGTTAGGGTTAATGTTAGTGTTAGGGTTACGGTTATGGTTAGGGTTAAGGTTAGCGTTAGGGTTAGGGTTAGGATAGGGGTAAGGGTTAGGGTTAGGGTTAGGGTTAGGAAAGGGTAAGGGTTAGGGTTAGGGTTAGGGTAATGATTAGGGTTAGGGTTAGGGTTAGGGTAAGCATTAAGGTTAGGATTAGGGTTAGGGTAAGGTTAAGGGTTAGGTTTAGGGTTAGTGATACGGTTAGGGGTTAGGGTTAGTGTTAGGGTTAGGGTTAGGTTTAGGGATATGTTAGGGTAAGGGTAAGGGTTAGGGTTAGGGTTAGGGGTTAGGGTTAGAGTTAGGGTTAGGTTTAGGGTAAGGGTTACAGTTAGTGTTAGGGTAAGGGTAAGGTTTAGGGTTAGGTTTAGGGCTAGGGTGAGGGTAGGGTAAGGGTTAGGGTTAGGGTTAGTGTTAGGTTTAGTGTTAAAATTAGGGTAAGGGTAAGGGTTAGGGTTAGGGTTAGGGAAAGGGTAAGGGTTAGGGTTAATGTTAGTGTTAGTGTTAGGGTTAGGGTTAGGGTTAAGGTTAGCGTTAGGATTAGGGTTAGGATAGGGGTAAGGGTTAGGGTTAGGGATAGGGTTAGGGAAAGGGTAAGGGTTAGGGTTAGGGTTAGGGTAAGGATTAGGGTTAGGGTTAGGGTTAGGGTAAGGTTTAGAGTTAGGGTTATGGTTAGGGTTAGCATTAAGGTTAGGGTAAGGGTTAGGGTTAGGTTAGGGTTAGGTTTAGGGTTAGGGTTAGGGTAAGTGTTAGGGTTAGGGTTAGTGTTAGCATGAAGTTTAGGGTTAGGGTTAGGGTAAGGGTAAGGGTTAGGTGTAGGGATTAGGGTTAGGATGAGGGTAAGGATTAGGGTTAGGTTTAGGTTAGGGTAAGGGTTAGGTTTAGGCTTATGGTTAGCATTAAGGTTAGGGTTAGGGTTAGGGGAAGGGGAAGGGTTAGGTTTAGGGTTAGGGTTAGGGTTAGGTTTAGGAATAGGTTTGGTGTAAGGGTTAGGGTAAGGGTAAGGGTTAGGGTTAGGGTTAGGGTTAAGGTTAGGGTTAGGGTTAGGGTTAGGGTTTAGCGTTAGGGTTAGGGTTTGAGTTAGGTTAAGGGTTAGGGTTATGTTTAGGGTAATGGTAGGTGTTAGGGTTAGGGTTTATGTTAGAGTTAGGGTAAGGGTAAGGTTTAGGGTTAATGTTAGGGTTGGGGTTAGGGTTAGGGTAAGGGTAAGTGTTAGGGTTAACCTTAGGTTAGGGTTAGGGTAAAGGTAATTGTTAGGTTTAGGGGTTAGGGTTAGGTTTAGAGTTAGGGTTAGGTTTAGGTTTAGGCTTAGGGTTAGGTTAAGGGTAATGGTTAGGGTTAAGGTTACGGTTAGGGTTAGGGTTAGGATTAGGGTAAGGGTAAGTCTTAGGATTAGGGTTAGGGTTAGGGGAAGGGTAAGGGTTAGGGTTAGTTTTAGGATTAGGGTAAGGATTAGGGTTAGGGTTACGGTTAGGGTTAGGGTTAGGGTTTGTGTGAGCTTTAAGGTTAGGGTTAGGGTATGTGTAAGGGTTAGGGTTAGGTTTAGAGTTAGTGTTAGGGTTAGGTTTAGGGTTAGGGTTAGGTAAAGGGTAAGGTTAAGGGTTAGGTTAGGGTTAGGGGTTAGGGTTAGGGTTAGGGTTAATGTAAGGGTAATGGTTAGGTTTAGGGTAAGGGTAAGGTTTAGGGTTAGGTTTAGGGTGAGGGTAAGGGTAAGGGTTACTGTTAGGGTTAGAGTTAGGGTTAGATTAAGGATTAGGGTTAGGGTTGGGTTAGGGTTAGGGTTAGGGTTAGCATTAAGGTTAGGGTTAAGGTTAGGGTTAGGGTTAGGGTTAGGGTAAGGGTAAGGGTTATGTTTAGGTTTAGGGGTTACGGTTAGGGTTAGGGTAAGGGTTAGGGTTAGGGTGAAGGTTAGGGTTAGGGTTAGGGTTAGGGTAAGGGTAAGGCTAGGGTTAGGTTAGGGTTAGGGTTAGGGTTAGGTTTAGGGTCAGGGTTAGGTTTAGGGTTAGGGTTAGGTTTAGGGTTAGGTTTAGGGTTTGGTTAGGGTTAGGGTTAGGGTTAGGGTTAGGGTTAGGGTAAGCTTTAGGGTTATGGTTAGGGTTAGGTTTATGGTTTGGGTAAGTTTTAGGGTTAGGGTTAGGGTTAGGCATAGGGCAAGGGTAAGGGTTAGGGTTAGGGGTTAGGTTTGGGGTTAGGGTTAGGTTTGGGGTTAGGATTAGAGTAAAGGTAAGGGAGAGGGTTAGGGTTAGGTTTATGGTTAGGGTTCGTTTTAGGGTTAGGGTTAGTTTAGGGTAAGGATTAGGTTTCGGGTTAGGGTTAGGTATAGCATTAAGGTTAGGGTTAGGGTTAGGGTAAGGGTAAGGGTTAGGGTTAGGGGTTAGGGTAAGGGTAAGGGTTAGGGTTCGGGTTAGGTTTAGGGTAAAAGTTAGGGTTAGGGTTAGGGTTAGGGTAAGGGTAAGTGTTAGGGTTAGGGTTAGCGTTAGGGTTAGGCTAAGGATAAGCGTTATGGTTAGGGTTAGGTTTAGGTTAACGTTTGGGGTTAAGGTAAGGGTTAGGGTTAGGGTAACTGTAAGGGTTAGGGTTAGGGTTAGGTTAGATTAAGGGTTAGGATTAGGGTAAGGGTAAGGGTTAGGGTTAGGGTTAGGGTTAGGTTTAAGGGTCAGGGGTATGGTTACGGTTAGTGTTAAGGTTAGGTTTAAGGTTTTCTTTAGGGTAAGGGTAAGTGTTAGGGTTAATTTTAGGGTTAGGGTAAAGGTTATGGTTAGGGTTAGTGTTAGGGAAAGGGTAAGGGTTAGGGTTAAGGTTAGGGTTAGGGTAAGGATTACGGTAGGGTTTAGGGTTAGGGTAAATATTAGGGTTAGGGTTATGGTAAAGGTAAGGGTTAGGGTTAGGTTTAGGTTGAGGTTAGGATTAGGGTAAGGGTTAGGGTTAGGGTTAGTGTTAGGGTTAGTTTTAGGGTTAGGGTAAAGGTAAGTTTTAGATTTAGGGTTAGGGTTAGGGGTTGGGGTTAGGGTTAGGGTTAGGGTCAGGTTTAGTGTTAGGTTTAGGTTTGGGGTTAGGGTTAGTGTAAGAGTAAGGGTTAGAGTTAGGCTTAGGGTTAGGGTAAGGGTTAGGGTTAGGGTTAGGTTTGGGGTTAGGGTTATGGTAAGGGTAAGTGTTAGGGTTAGGGTTAGGGTTAGTTTTAGGGTTAGGGTTAGGGTTAGGGATAGGGTTAGGGTAAGGTTAAGGTTTGGGGTTAAATTTAGGGTTAGGGTTAGGTTACAGTTAGGGTAAGGATTAGGGTTAGGGTAAGGGTTAGGGTTAGGGTTAGGGTTAGCGTTAGGTTAAGGGTTAGGGTTAGGGTAAACTTAAGGGTTAGAGTTAGGTTTAGGGTTGGGGTTACGGTTAGGGTTAGGGTTAGGGTAAGGGTAAGGGTTAGGGATAGGTTTAGGGTTAGGGTAAGGTTTAGGGTTAGGGTTAGGGTTAGGATTAGAGGAAGAATTAGGGTTAGGGTAAGGGTAAGGGTTAGGGTTAGGGTAGGAGTTAGGGTTAGGGTTAGGGTAAGGATTAGGGTTAGGGTTAGTGTTAGGATTAGGGTTAGCATTAAGGTTAGGGTTAGGGTTAGGGAAAGGGTAAGGGTAGGTTTAGGGTTAGGGTATGGGTTAGGGTTAGCGTTAGGGTTAGGGTTAGGGTTAGGGTTAGGGTTAGGGTTAGGGTTAGGGTAAGGATAAAGGTTACGGATACGGTTAGGGTTAGGGTAAGGATTAGTGTTAGGGTTAGGGTTAGGTTAGTGTAAGGGTTAGGGTTAGGGTTAGGTTTAGGGTTAGGGTTAGGGTAAGGGTTAGGGTTAGGGTTAGGGTTAGGGTTAGCATTAAGGTTAGGGTTAGGGTTAGGGTAAGGATAAGTGTTAGGGTTAGGGTTAGGGTTAGGGGTTAGGGTTAGGGTTAGCTTTAGGTTTAGGGTTAGGGTTTGGGTAAGGGTAAGGGTTAATGTTAGGGTTAGGGTTAGGGTTAGGTTGAGGGTTAGGGTTAGGGTAAGGGTAAGGGTTAGGTTTAGGTTTAGGTTCAGGGTTAGGGTTAGTGTAAGATTTAGGGTTAGGGTTAGTGTTAGGTTCAGGGTTAAGTTTAGGGTTAGGGTTAGGGTAAGGGTAAGGGTTAGTGTTAGTGTTAGGGGTCAGGGTTAGGGTTAGGGTTAGGTTTAGGGTAAGGGTAAGGATTAGCGTTAGGGTTAGGGTTAGGTTTCGGGTGAGGGTGAGGGTAAGAGTAAGTGTTAGGTTTAGGGTTAGGGTTATGGTAAGGGTAAGGGTTAGGGTTAGGTTTAGGATTAGGGTTAAGGTTAGGGTTAGGGTTAGCCTAAGAGTTAGGGTTAGGGTAAGGTTTAGGGTTAGGGTTAGGGTTAGGGTTAGGGTTAGGGATAGAGGTAGGTTTAGGTTAGGGTAAGGGTAAGGCTTAGGGTTAGAGTTAGGGTAAGGTTTAGGGTTAGGGTTAGGGTTAGGGTAAGTGTTAGGGTTAGGGTTAGGTTTAGGGATAGGGTGAGGTAAGGGTTAGGGTTAGGGGTTAGGGTTAGGGTCAGGGTTAGGTGTAGGGTTAGGTTTAGAGTAAGGGTAAGGTAGAGGGTTAGGGTTAGGATTACGGTTAGGGTTAGGTTTAGGGTTAGGGTTAGGGTTAGGGTAAGGATTAGGTTTCGGGTTAGGGTTAGGGTTAGCATTAAGTTTAGGGTTAGGGTTAGGGTAAGGGTAAGGGTTAAATTTAGGGTTAGGGTTAGGGTTAGGGGTTAGGGTTAGGGTTAGGGTAAGGTATAGGGTTAGCATTAAGGTTAGGGTTAGGGTTAGGGTAATGGTAAGGGTTAGGTTTAGTTTAGGGTTAGGGTTAGGGTAAGGTTTAGGGTTAGGGTTAGGGTTAGGGTAAGGATTAGGTTTAGGGTTAGGGTTAGGGTAAGGGTTAGGGTTAGGGTTAGGGTTAGCATTAAGGTTAGGGTTAGGGTTACGGTAAGGGTAAAGTTTAGGGTTAGGGTTAGGGTTAGGGAAAGTGTAAGGGTAAGGTTTAGGGTTAGGTTAGGTTTAAAGTTAGGGTTAGGGAAAGGGTAATTGTTAGGCTTAGTGTTAGGTTTAGGGTTACAATTAGGGTTAGGGTTAGGTTTAGGGTAAGGTTTTCAGTTAGGGTTAGGGTTAGCATTAAGGTTAGGTTTATGGTTAGGGTAAGGGTAAGGGTTAGGGTTAGGGTTAGTGTTAGGGTAAGGGTACGGTTAGGGTTAGGGGTAGGTTTAGGGTTAGCATTAATGTTAGGGTTAGGGTTAGGGTAAGGGTAAGGGTTAGGTTTAGGTTAGGGTTAGGGTTAGGGTAAGGGTTAGGGTTATGGTTAGGTTTAGGGTAAGGATTAGGGTTAGGGTTAGGGTTAGGGTAAGGGTTAGGGTTAGAGTTAGGGTTAGGGTAACGGTTAGGGTTAGGGTTAGGGTTAGCATTAAGGTTAGGGTTAGGGTTAGGGTAAGGGTAAGGGTTAGGGTTAGGGTTACGGTTAGGGTTAGGTTTCGGTTTAGGGTTAGGGTAAGGGTAAGGGTTAGGTTTAGGTTTAGGTTCAGGGTTACGTTTAGGGTAAGGGTTAGGGTTATGGTTAGGGTTAGGGTTAGGTTTAGGGTTAGGGTGAATGTTAGGGTTAGGGTTAGGGTTAGTGTTAGGTTTATTGTAAAGGTTAGGGTTAGGGTTAGGGTAAGGGTAAGGTTTATGTTTAGGGTTAGGGTTAGGCTTGGTGTTAGGGTTAGGGTAAGGGTTAGGGTTAGAGTTAGGTTTAGGGTTAGCATTAAGGTTAGGTTTAGTGTTAAGGGTTAAGGGTTAAGGGTAAAGGTTAGGGTAGGAGTTAGTGTTAGGGTTAGGGCTATGTTTAGGGTTAGGGTTTGTGTAAGGGTAAGGGTTAAGGTTAGTATTAGTGTTAAGGTTAGGGTTAGGTTTAGGGTTAGCGTTAGGGAAAGGGTAAGGGTTAGGGTAAGGGCTAGGGTTAGGGTTAGGTTTAGAGTCAGGATTAGGGTTAGGGTGAGGGTTAGGGTAAGTGTTAGGGTTAGGGTTAGGATTAGGGTTAGCATTAAGTTTAGGGTTAGGGTAAGGGTAAGGGTTAGGGTTACTGTTAGGGTTAGGATTAGGGTTAGGTTAAGGATTAGGGTTAGGGTTATGGTTAGCATTAAGGTTAGGGTTAGGGTTAGGGTTAGCATTAAGGTTAGGATTAGGGTTAGGGTAAGGTTAAGGGTTAAGTTTAGGATTAGTGATACGGTTAATGGTTAGGGTTAGTGTTAGGGTTAGGGTTAGGTTTAGGGATAGGTTAGGGTAAGGGTTAGGGTTAGGGTTAGGTTTAGGGTTAAGGTTAGGGTTAAGGTTAGGGTAAGCGTAAGGGTATGGGTTAGGGTTAGGGTTAGGGGTTAGGGTTAGGTTTAGGTTTAGGTTAGGGTAAGGGTTTCGGTTAGTGTTCGGGTAAGGGTAAGGTTTAGGGTTAGGTTTAGGCCTAGGGTGAGGGTAGGGTAAGGGTTAGGGTTAGGGTTAGTGTTAGGTTTAGTGTTAAAATTAGGGTAAGGGTAAGGGTTAGGGTTAGGGTTAGGGTAAGGTTAAGGGTTAGGGTTAATGTTAGTGTTAGGGTTACGGTTATGGTTAGGGTTAAGGTTAGCGTTAGGGTTAGGGTTAGGATAGGGGTAAGGGTTAGGGTTAGGGTTAGGGTTAGGGAAAGGGTAAGGGTTAGGGTTAGGGTTAGGGTAAGGATTAGGGTTAGGGTTAGGGTTAGGGTTAGCATTAAGGTTAGGATTAGGGTTAGGGTAAGGTTAAGTGTTAGGTTTAGGGTTAGTGATACGGTTAGGGGTTAGGGTTAGTGTTAGGGTTAGGGTTAGGTTTAGGGATATGTTAGGGTAAGGGTAAGGGTTAGGGTTAGGGTTAGGGGTTAGGGTTAGAGTTAGGGTTAGGTTTAGGGTAAGGGTTACAGTTAGTGTTAGGGTAAGGGTAAGGTTTAGGGTTAGGTTTAGGGCTAGGGTGAGGGTAGGGTAAGGGTTAGGGTTAGGGTTAGTGTTAGGTTTAGTGTTAAAATTAGGGTAAGCGTAAGGGTTAGGGTTAGGGTTAGGGTTAGGGTAAGGGTAAGGGTTAGTGTTAATGTTAGTGTTAGGGTTAGGGTTAGGGTTAGGGTTAAGGTTAGCGTTAGGATTAGGGTTAGGATAGGGGTAAGGGTTAGGGTTAGGGTTAGGGTTAGGGAAAGGGTAAGGGTTAGGGTTAGGTTTAGGGTAAGGATTAGGGTTAGGGTTAGGGTAAGGTTTAGAGTTAGGGTTATGGTTAGGGTTAGCATTAAGGTTAGGGTAAGGGTTAGGATTAGGGTTAGGGTTAGGGTTAGGTTTAGGGTTAGGGTTAGGGTAAGTGTTAGGGTTAGGGTTAGGGTTAGCATGAAGTTTAGGGTTAGGGTTAGGGTAAGGGTAAGGGTTAGGTGTAGGGATTAGGGTTCGGATGAGGGTAAGGATTAGGGTTAGGTTTAGGGTTAGGGTAAGGGTTAGGTTTAGGCTTATGGTTAGCATTAAGGTTAGGGTTAGGGTTAGGGGAAGGGGAAGGGTTAGGTTTAGGGTTAGGGTTAGGGTTAGGTTTAGGAATAGGTTTGGTGTAAGGGTTAGGGTAAGGGTAAGGGTTAGGGTTAGGGTTAGGGTTAAGGTTAGGGTTAGGGTTAGGGTTAGGGTTTAGCGTTAGGGTTAGGGTTTGAGTTAGGTTAAGGGTTAGGGTTATGTTTAGGGTAATGGTAGGTGTTAGGGTTAGGGTTTATGTTAGAGTTAGGGTAAGGGTAAGGTTTAGGGTTAATGTTAGGGTTGGGGTTAGGGTTAGGGTAAGGGTAAGTGTTAGGGTTAACCTTAGGTTTAGGGTTAGGGTAAAGGTAATTGTTAGGTTTAGGGTTAGGGTTAGGTTTAGAGTTAGGGTTAGGTTTAGGTTTAGGGTTAGGGTTAGGTTAAGGGTAATGGTTAGGGTTAAGGTTAGGGTTAGGGTTAGGATTAGGGTTAGGGTAAGTCTTAGGATTATGGTTAGGGTTAGGGTTAGGGGAAGGGTAAGGGTTAGGGTTAGTTTTAGGATTAGGGTAAGGATTAGGGTTAGGGTTACGGTTAGGGTTAGGGTTAGGGTTTGTGTGAGCTTTAAGGTTAGGGTTAGGGTATGTGTAAGGGTTAGGGTTAGGTTTAGAGTTAGTGTTAGGGTTAGGTTTAGGGTTAGGGTTAGGTAAAGGGTAAGGTTAAGGGTTAGGGTTAGGGTTAGGGGTTAGGGTTAGGGTTAGGGTTAATGTAAGGGTAATGGTTAGGTTTAGGGTAAGGGTAAGGTTTAGGGTTAGGTTTAGGGTGAGGGTAAGGGTAAGGGTTACTGTTAGGGTTAGAGTTAGGGTTAGATTAAGGATTAGGGTTAGGGTTGGGTTAGGGTTAGGGTTAGGGTTAGCATTAAGGTTAGGGTTAAGGTTAGGGTTAGCATTAAGTTTAGGATTAGGGTTAGGGTAAGGGTAAGGGTTAGGTTTTGGGTTAGTGATATTGTTAGGGGTTAGGGTTAGTGTTAGGGTTAGGGTTACGTTTAGGGATAGGTTAGGGTAAGGGTAAGGGTTAGGGTTAGGGTTAGGTTTAGGGTTAAGGTTAGGGTTAGGGTTAGGGTAAGCGTTAGGGTAAGGGTTAGGGTTAGAGTTAGGGTTAGGGGTTAGGGTTAGGGTTAGGTTTAGGGTAAGGGTTACGGTTAGTGTTAGGGTAAGGGTAAGGTTTAGGGTTAGGTTTAGGGCTAGGGTGAGGGTAAGGGTAAGGTTTGGGGTAGGGTTAGTGTTAGGTTTAGGGTTATAATTAGGGTAAGGGTAAGGGTTAGGGTTAGGGTTAGGGTTACGGTAAGGGTAAGGGTTAGGGTTAATGTTAGTGTTAGGGTTAAGGTTAGGTTAGGTTTGAGGTTAGCGTTAGGGTTAGGGTTAGGGTAGGGGTATGGGTTAGGGTTAGGGTTAGGGTTAAGGAAAGGGTAAGGGTTAGGGTTAGGGTTAGGGTAAGCATTAGGGTTAGGGTTAGGGTTAGGGTAAGGTTTAGGGTTAGGGTTATGGTTAGGGTTAGCATTAAGGTTAGCGTTAGGGTCAGGATTAGGGTTAGGGTTAGGGTTAGGGTTAGGGTTAGGGAAAGGGTAAGGGTTAGGGTTAGGGTAAGGATTAGGGTTAGGGTTAGGGTTAAGGATAGGGTTAGGGTTAGGGTTAGGGTAAGGGTTAGGGATAGGGTTAGGTGTTAGGCTTAGGTTAGGGTTGTGGTAATGGTAAGATTTAGTGTTAGGGGTAGGGTTAGGTGTTACGGTTTGGATTAGGGTTAGTGTAAGTGTTAGGATTAGGGTTAGGGTAAGGGTTAGGGTTAGGGTTAGGTGTTAGGGTTAGGGTTACGGTTAGGTTAAGGGTAAAAGTTTGGGATAGGGTTAGGTTTAGGGGTAGGGTTAGGGTAAAGGTAAGGGTTAGGGTTAGGGTCAGGGTAAGGGTAAGGGTTAGGGTTTATGTTAGGGTTAGTTTTAGGGTTAGGGCTAGGGTGAGGGTAAGGCTAATGGTTAGGGTTAGGGTTAGGGTTAGGTTTAGAGTTAGGGTTAGGGTTAGGTTTAGGATTAGGCTTAGGGTAAGGTTAAGGGTTAGGGTTTATGTTATGGTTAGGGTAAGGGTAAGGTTAGGGTTTATGTTAGGGTTAGGTTTACGGTTAGGGTTAGGGTTAGGGTAAGGGTTTGGGTAAGGGTTAGGGTTAGGGTTAGGTTTAGAGTTAGGGTTAGAGTTAGGTTTAGGGTTAGGGTTAGGTTAAGGGTAAGGGTTAGGGTTAAGGTTAGGGTTAGGGTTAGGGTTAGGGTTAGGGTAAGGGTAAGTCTTAGGGTTAGGGTTAGTGTTAGGCAAAGGGTAAGGGTTAGGGTTAGGTTTAGGGTTAGGGTCAGTATTAGGGTCGTGGTTAGGGTTAGGTTTAGGGTTAGGGTTAGGGTTAGGTTTAGGGTTAGGGTTAGGTTAAGGGTAAGGTTTAGGGTTAGGGTTAGGGTTAGGGGTTAGGGTTAGGGTTAGGGTTAAGGTAAGGGTAAGGGTTAGGTTTAGAGTAAGTGTAAGGTTTAGGGTTAGATTAAGTGTAACGGATAGGGTTAGGGTTAGGGTTAGGTTTAGTTTTAGGGTTAGGGTAAGGGTAAGGGTAAGGGTTAGGGTTAGGGTTAGGTTTAGGTTTAGGGTTAGGGTTAGGGTTAGGATAAGGGTAAGGGTTAGGGTTAAGGTTAGGGATAGTGTTAGGATTAGGGATAGGGTTAGAGTAAGGATTAGGTTTAGGGTCAGGGTTAGCTTTAGGGTTAGGGTTAGGGTTAGGGTTAGGGTTAGGGCATGGTAAATGTAAGGGTTAGTTTTAGGTTAAGAGTTAGGGTTAAGGGTTAGGGTTAGGGTTAGGGTTAGGGTTAGCGATAGAGGTAGGTTTAGGTTAGGGTAAGGGTAAGGCTTAGGGTTAGAGTTAGGGTAAGGTTTAGGGTTAGGGTTAGGGTTAGGGTAAGTGTTAGGGTTAGGGTTAGGTTTAGGGATAGGGTGAGGTAAGGGTTAGGGTTAGGGGTTAGGGTTAGGGTCAGGGTTAGGTGTAGGGTTAGGTTTAGAGTAAGGGTAAGGTAGAGGGTTAGGGTTAGGATTACGGTTAGGGTTAGGTTTAGGGTTAGGGTTAGGGTTAGGGTAAGGATTAGGTTTCGGGTTAGGGTTAGGGTTAGCATTAAGTTTAGGGTTAGGGTTAGGGTAAGGGTAAGGGTTAAATTTAGGGTTAGGGTTAGGGTTAGGGGTTAGGGTTAGGGTTAGGGTAAGGTATAGGGTTAGCATTAAGGTTAGGGTTAGGGTTAGGGTAATGGTAAGGGTTAGGTTTAGTTTAGGGTTAGGGTTAGGGTAAGGTTTAGGGTTAGGGTTAGGGTTAGGGTAAGGATTAGGTTTAGGGTTAGGGTTAGGGTAAGGGTTAGGGTTAGGGTTAGGGTTAGCATTAAGGTTAGGGTTAGGGTTACGGTAAGGGTAAAGTTTAGGGTTAGGGTTAGGGTTAGGGAAAGTGTAAGGGTAAGGTTTAGGGTTAGGTTAGGTTTAAAGTTAGGGTTAGGGAAAGGGTAATTGTTAGGCTTAGTGTTAGGTTTAGGGTTACAATTAGGGTTAGGGTTAGGTTTAGGGTAAGGTTTTCAGTTAGGGTTAGGGTTAGCATTAAGGTTAGGTTTATGGTTAGGGTAAGGGTAAGGGTTAGGGTTAGGGTTAGTGTTAGGGTAAGGGTACGGTTAGGGTTAGGGGTAGGTTTAGGGTTAGCATTAATGTTAGGGTTAGGGTTAGGGTAAGGGTAAGGGTTAGGTTTAGGTTAGGGTTAGGGTTAGGGTAAGGGTTAGGGTTATGGTTAGGTTTAGGGTAAGGATTAGGGTTAGGTTAGGGTTAGGGTAAGGGTTAGGGTTAGAGTTAGGGTTAGGGTAACGGTTAGGGTTAGGGTTAGGGTTAGCATTAAGGTTAGGGTTAGGGTTAGGGTAAGGGTAAGGGTTAGGGTTAGGGTTACGGTTAGGGTTAGGTTTCGGTTTAGGGTTAGGGTAAGGGTAAGGGTTAGGTTTAGGTTTAGGTTCAGGGTTACGTTTAGGGTAAGGGTTAGGGTTATGGTTAGGGTTAGGGTTAGGTTTAGGGTTAGGGTGAATGTTAGGGTTAGGGTTAGGGTTAGTGTTAGGTTTATTGTAAAGGTTAGGGTTAGGGTTAGGGTAAGGGTAAGGTTTATGTTTAGGGTTAGGGTTAGGCTTGGTGTTAGGGTTAGGGTAAGGGTTAGGGTTAGAGTTAGGTTTAGGGTTAGAATTAAGGTTAGGTTTAGTGTTAAGGGTTAAGGGTTAAGGGTAAAGGTTAGGGTAGGAGTTAGTGTTAGGGTTAGGGCTATGTTTAGGGTTAGGGTTTGTGTAAGGGTAAGGGTTAAGGTTAGTATTAGTGTTAAGGTTAGGGTTAGGTTTAGGGTTAGCGTTAGGGAAAGGGTAAGGGTTAGGGTAAGGGCTAGGGTTAGGGTTAGGTTTAGAGTCAGGATTAGGGTTAGGGTGAGGGTTAGGGTAAGTGTTAGGGTTAGGGTTAGGATTAGGGTTAGCATTAAGTTTAGGGTTAGGGTAAGGGTAAGGGTTAGGGTTACTGTTAGGGTTAGGATTAGGGTTAGGTTAAGGATTAGGGTTAGGGTTATGGTTAGCATTAAGGTTAGGGTTAGGGTTAGGGTTAGCATTAAGGTTAGGATTAGGGTTAGGGTAAGGTTAAGGGTTAAGTTTAGGATTAGTGATACGGTTAATGGTTAGGGTTAGTGTTAGGGTTAGGGTTAGGTTTAGGGATAGGTTAGGGTAAGGGTTAGGGTTAGGGTTAGGTTTAGGGTTAAGGTTAGGGTTAAGGTTAGGGTAAGCGTAAGGGTATGGGTTAGGGTTAGGGTTAGGGGTTAGGGTTAGGTTTAGGTTTAGGTTAGGGTAAGGGTTTCGGTTAGTGTTCGGGTAAGGGTAAGGTTTAGGGTTAGGTTTAGGCCTAGGGTGAGGGTAGGGTAAGGGTTAGGGTTAGGGTTAGTGTTAGGTTTAGTGTTAAAATTAGGGTAAGGGTAAGGGTTAGGGTTAGGGTTAGGGTAAGGTTAAGGGTTAGGGTTAATGTTAGTGTTAGGGTTACGGTTATGGTTAGGGTTAAGGTTAGCGTTAGGGTTAGGGTTAGGATAGGGGTAAGGGTTAGGGTTAGGGTTAGGGTTAGGGAAAGGGTAAGGGTTAGGGTTAGGGTTAGGGTAAGGATTAGGGTTAGGGTTAGGGTTAGGGTTAGCATTAAGGTTAGGATTAGGGTTAGGGTAAGGTTAAGTGTTAGGTTTAGGGTTAGTGATACGGTTAGGGGTTAGGGTTAGTGTTAGGGTTAGGGTTAGGTTTAGGGATATGTTAGGGTAAGGGTAAGGGTTAGGGTTAGGGTTAGGGGTTAGGGTTAGAGTTAGGGTTAGGTTTAGGGTAAGGGTTACAGTTAGTGTTAGGGTAAGGGTAAGGTTTAGGGTTAGGTTTAGGGCTAGGGTGAGGGTAGGGTAAGGGTTAGGGTTAGGGTTAGTGTTAGGTTTAGTGTTAAAATTAGGGTAAGCGTAAGGGTTAGGGTTAGGGTTAGGGTTAGGGTAAGGGTAAGGGTTAGTGTTAATGTTAGTGTTAGGGTTAGGGTTAGGGTTAGGGTTAAGGTTAGCGTTAGGATTAGGGTTAGGATAGGGGTAAGGGTTAGGGTTAGGGTTAGGGTTAGGGAAAGGGTAAGGGTTAGGGTTAGGGTTAGGGTAAGGATTAGGGTTAGGGTTAGGGTTAGGGTAAGGTTTAGAGTTAGGGTTATGGTTAGGGTTAGCATTAAGGTTAGGGTAAGGGTTAGGATTAGGGTTAGGGTTAGGGTTAGGTTTAGGGTTAGGGTTAGGGTAAGTGTTAGGGTTAGGGTTAGGGTTAGCATGAAGTTTAGGGTTAGGGTTAGGGTAAGGGTAAGGGTTAGGTGTAGGGATTAGGGTTCGGATGAGGGTAAGGATTAGGGTTAGGTTTAGGGTTAGGGTAAGGGTTAGGTTTAGGCTTATGGTTAGCATTAAGGTTAGGGTTAGGGTTAGGGGAAGGGGAAGGGTTAGGTTTAGGGTTAGGGTTAGGGTTAGGTTTAGGAATAGGTTTGGTGTAAGGGTTAGGGTAAGGGTAAGGGTTAGGGTTAGGGTTAGGGTTAAGGTTAGGGTTAGGGTTAGGGTTAGGGTTTAGCGTTAGGGTTAGGGTTTGAGTTAGGTTAAGGGTTAGGGTTATGTTTAGGGTAATGGTAGGTGTTAGGGTTAGGGTTTATGTTAGAGTTAGGGTAAGGGTAAGGTTTAGGGTTAATGTTAGGGTTGGGGTTAGGGTTAGGGTAAGGGTAAGTGTTAGGGTTAACCTTAGGTTTAGGGTTAGGGTAAAGGTAATTGTTAGGTTTAGGGTTAGGGTTAGGTTTAGAGTTAGGGTTAGGTTTAGGTTTAGGGTTAGGGTTAGGTTAAGGGTAATGGTTAGGGTTAAGGTTAGGGTTAGGGTTAGGATTAGGGTTAGGGTAAGTCTTAGGATTATGGTTAGGGTTAGGATTAGGGGAAGGGTAAGGGTTAGGGTTAGTTTTAGGATTAGGGTAAGGATTAGGGTTAGGGTTACGGTTAGGGTTAGGGTTAGGGTTTGTGTGAGCTTTAAGGTTAGGGTTAGGGTATGTGTAAGGGTTAGGGTTAGGTTTAGAGTTAGTGTTAGGGTTAGGTTTAGGGTTAGGGTTAGGTAAAGGGTAAGGTTAAGGGTTAGGGTTAGGGTTAGGGGTTAGGGTTAGGGTTAGGGTTAATGTAAGGGTAATGGTTAGGTTTAGGGTAAGGGTAAGGTTTAGGGTTAGGTTTAGGGTGAGGGTAAGGGTAAGGGTTACTGTTAGGGTTAGAGTTAGGGTTAGATTAAGGATTAGGGTTAGGGTTGGGTTAGGGTTAGGGTTAGGGTTAGCATTAAGGTTAGGGTTAAGGTTAGGGTTAGCATTAAGTTTAGGATTAGGGTTAGGGTAAGGGTAAGGGTTAGGTTTTGGGTTAGTGATATTGTTAGGGGTTAGGGTTAGTGTTAGGGTTAGGGTTACGTTTAGGGATAGGTTAGGGTAAGGGTAAGGGTTAGGGTTAGGGTTAGGTTTAGGGTTAAGGTTAGGGTTAGGGTTAGGGTAAGCGTTAGGGTAAGGGTTAGGGTTAGAGTTAGGGTTAGGGGTTAGGGTTAGGGTTAGGTTTAGGGTAAGGGTTACGGTTAGTGTTAGGGTAAGGGTAAGGTTTAGGGTTAGGTTTAGGGCTAGGGTGAGGGTAAGGGTAAGGGTTGGGGTAGGGTTAGTGTTAGGTTTAGGGTTATAATTAGGGTAAGGGTAAGGGTTAGGGTTAGGGTTAGGCTTACGGTAAGGGTAAGGGTTAGGGTTAATGTTAGTGTTAGGGTTAAGGTTAGGGTTAGGTTTGAGGTTAGCGTTAGGGTTAGGGTTAGGGTAGGGGTATGGGTTAGGGTTAGGGTTAGGGTTAAGGAAAGTGTAAGGGTTAGGGTTAGGGTTAGGGTAAGCATTAGGGTTAGGGTTAGGGTTAGGGTAAGGTTTAGGGTTAGGGTTATGGTTAGGGTTAGCATTAAGGTTAGCGTTAGGGTCAGGATTAGGGTTAGGGTTAGGGTTAGGGTTAGGGTTAGGGAAAGGGTAAGGGTTAGGGTTAGGGTAAGGATTAGGGTTAGGGTTAGGGTTAGGGTAAGGGTTAGGGATAGGGTTAGGTGTTAGGCTTAGGGTTAGGGTTGTGGTAATGGTAAGATTTAGGGTTAGGGGTAGGGTTAGGTGTTACGGTTTGGATTAGGGTTAGTGTAAGTGTTAGGATTAGGGTTAGGGTAAGGGTTAGGGTTAGGGTTAGGTGTTAGGGTTAGGGTTACGGTTAGGTTAAGGGTAAAAGTTTGGGATAGGGTTAGGTTTAGGGGTAGGGTTAGGGTAAAGGTAAGGGTTAGGGTTAGGGTCAGGGTAAGGGTAAGGGTTAGGGTTTATGTTAGGGTTAGTTTTAGGGTTAGGGCTAGGGTGAGGGTAAGGCTAATGGTTAGGGTTAGGGTTAGGGTTAGGTTTAGAGTTAGGGTTAGGGTTAGGTTTAGGATTAGGCTTAGGGTAAGGTTAAGGGTTAGGGTTTATGTTATGGTTAGGGTAAGGGTAAGGTTAGGGTTTATGTTAGGGTTAGGTTTACGGTTAGGGTTAGGGTTAGGGTAAGGGTTTGGGTAAGGGTTAGAGTTAGGGTTAGGTTTAGAGTTAGGGTTAGAGTTAGGTTTAGGGTTAGGGTTAGGTTAAGGGTAAGGGTTAGGGTTAAGGTTAGGGTTAGGGTTAGGGTTAGGGTAAGGGTAAGTCTTAGGGTTAGGGTTAGTGTTAGGCAAAGGGTAAGGGTTAGGGTTAGGTTTAGGGTTAGGGTCAGTATTAGGGTCGTGGTTAGGGTTAGGTTTAGGGTTAGGGTTAGGGTTAGGTTTAGGGTTAGGGTTAGGTTAAGGGTAAGGTTTAGGGTTAGGGTTAGGGTTAGGGGTTAGGGTTAGGGTTAGGGTTAAGGTAAGGGTAAGGGTTAGGTTTAGAGTAAGTGTAAGGTTTAGGGTTAGATTAAGTGTAACGGATAGGGTTAGGGTTAGGGTTAGGTTTAGTTTTAGGGTTAGGGTAAGGGTAAGGGTAAGGGTTAGGGTTAGGGTTAGGTTTAGGTTTAGGGTTAGGGTTAGGGTTAGGATAAGGGTAAGGGTTAGGGTTAAGGTTAGGGATAGTGTTAGGATTAGGGATAGGGTTAGAGTAAGGATTAGGTTTAGGGTCAGGGTTAGCTTTAGGGTTAGGGTTAGGGTTAGGGTTAGGGTTAGGGCATGGTAAATGTAAGGGTTAGTTTTAGGTTAAGAGTTAGGGTTAAGGTTAGGGTTAGGGTTAGGGTACGGGTAAGAGTTAGGGTTAGGGATAGGGTTAGGGTAAGGGTTAGTGTTAGGGTGGGCGTTAGGGTTAGGGTTAGGGTTAGGTTTAGGGGTTAGGGTTAGTGTCAGGGGTTTGGGTTAGGGTTAGGGTTAGGGTTAGTGTTAGTGTAAGGGTTAGGGTTAGGGTTAATGTTAGGGTTAGGGTTAGGTTTAGGGTTATAGTAAGGGTAAAGATAAGGGTTAGGTTTAATGTTAGGGTTAGGGTTAGGGTTAGGGTTAGATTAGGTTAAGGGTAAGGGTTGGGGTTAGGGTTAGGGTTAGGTTTAGAGTTAGGGTTAGGGTTATGTTTACGGTTAGGTTTAGGGTAAGGTTAAGGGTTAGGGTTAGGGTTAGTGTCAGATTTAGGGTTAAGGTTAGGGTAAGTGTAAGGGTTAGCGTGAGGGTTAATGTTAGGGTTAGGGTTAGGGTTAGGGTAGGGGTAAGGGTTAGGGTTAGGGTTAGTGTTAGGGCTAGGGAAAGGTTAAGGGTTATGGTTAGGGTTATGGTAAGTAGTAGGGTTAGGTTAGTGTTAGGGTAAGTGTTAGGGCCAGGGTTAGGGTTATGGTTAGATTTAGGTTTAGGGTTTGGGTAATGTTAAGAGTTAGGTTTAGGGTTAGTGTTAGGGTTAGGGTTAAGGTTTGCGTTAGGGTTAGGGTAAGGATAAGGTTTATGGTTAGGGTTAGGGTTAGGGTAAGGGTAAGTCTTAGGGTTAGGGTTAGGGAAAGGGTAAGGGTTAGGGTTAGGTTTAGGGTTAGGGTAAGGATTAGGGTTAGGGTTAGGGTTAGGGTTAAGTTTAGGTTTGGTGTGAGCTTTAAGGTTAGGGTTAGGGTTGGGGTAAGGTTTAGGGTTAGGGTTAGGGTTAGGTTTAGGGTTAGGGTTCGGGTTAGGTTTAGGGTTAGGGTTAGGGTTAGGTTAAGGGTAAGGTTTAGGGTAAGGGTTAGGGTTAGGGGTTAGGGTTAGGTTAGGGTTAGGGAAAGGGTAAGTGTTAGGGTTAGGGTTAGGGTAAGGATTAGGGTTAGATTTAGGGTTAGGGTAAGGTTTATGGTTAGGGTTATGGTTAGGGTTAGCATTAAGGTTAGGGTTAGGGTTAGGATTAGGGTTAGGGTTAGGGTTAGGGTAAGTGTTAGGGTTAGGGTTAGGGTTAGCATGAAGTTTAGGGTTAGGGTTAGGGTAAGGGTAAGGGTTAGGTGTAGGTTTAGGGTTAGGATGAGGGTAAGGATTAGGGTTAGGTTTAGGGTTAGGGTAAGTGTTAGGGTTAGGCTTAGGGTTAGCATTAAGTTTAGGGTTAGGGTTTGGGTTAGCATTAAGGTTAGGTTTAGGTTTAGGGTAAGGTTAAGGGTTAGGTTTAGGGTTAGTGATACGGTTAGGGGTTAGGGTTAGTGTTAGGGTTAGGGTTAGGTTTAGGGATATGTTAGGGTAAGGGTAAGGGTTAGGGTTAGGGTTAGGGGTTAGGGTTAGGGTTAGGGTTAGGTTTAGGGTAAGGGTTACGGTTAGTGTTAGGGTAAGGGTAAGGTTTAGAGTTAGGTTTAGGGCTAGGGTGAGCGTAGGGTAAGGGTTAGGGTTAGGGTTAGTGTTAGGTTTAGTGTTAAAATTAGGGTAAGGGTAAGGGTTAGGGTTAGGGTTAGGGTTAGGGTAAGGGTAAGGGTTAGGTTTAATGTTAGTGTTAGGGTTAGGGTTAGGGTTAGGGTTAAGGTTAGCGTTAGGGTTAGGGTTAGGATAGGGGTAAGGGTTAGGGTTAGGGTTAGGGTTAAGGAAAGGGTAAGGGTTAGGGTTAGGGTTAGGGTAAAGAGTAGGGTTAGGGTTAGGGTTAGGGTAAGGTTTAGAGTTAGGGTTATGGTTAGGGTTAGCATTAAGGTTAGGGTAAGGGTTAGGATTAGGGTTAGGTTTAGGGTTAGGGTTAGGGTTAGGGTAAGTGTTAGGGTTAGGGTTAGGGTTAGCATGAAGTTTAGGGTTAGGGTTAAGGTAAGGGTAAGGGTTAGGTGTAGGGTTAGGGTTAGGATGAGGGTAAGGATTAGGGTTAGGTTTAGGGTTAGGGTAAGGTTTAGGGTTAGGCTTAGGGTTAGCATTAAGGTTAGGGTTAGGGTTAGGGGAAGGGGAAGGGTTAGGTTTAGGGTTAGGGTTAGGGTTAGGTTTAGGAATAGGTTTGGTATAAGGGTTAGGGTAAGGGTAAGGGTTATGGTTAGGGTTAGGGTTAAGGTTAGGGTTAGGGTTAGGGTTAGGGTTTAGCGTTAGGGTTAGGGTTTGAGTTAGGTTAAGGGTTAGGGTTATGTTTAGGGTAATGGTAGGTGTTAGGGTTAGGGTTTATGTTAGAGTTAGGGTAAGGGTAAGGTTTAGGGTTAATGTTAGGGTTGGGGTTAGGGTTAGGGTAAGAGTAATTGTTAGGGTTAACCTTAGGTTTAGGGTTAGGGTAAAGGTAATTGTTAGGTTTAGGGTTAGGGTTAGGTTTAGAGTTAGCGTTAGGGTTAGGTTAAGGGTAATGGTTAGGGTTAAGGTTAGGGTTAGGGTTAGGGTTAGGATTAGGGTAAGGGTAAGTCTTAGGATTAGGGTTAGGGTTAGGGTTAGGGGAAGGGGAAGGGTTAGGGTTAGTTTTAGGATTAGGGTAAGGATTAGGGTTTGGGTTACGGTTAGGGTTAGGGTTAGGGTTTGGGTAAGCTTTAAGGTTAGGGTTAGGGTAAGTGTAAGGGTTAGGGTTAGGTTTAGAGTTAGCGTTAGGTTTAGGTTTAGGGTTAGGATTAGGTAAAGGGTAAGGTTAAGGGTTAGGGTTAGGGTTAGGGGTTAGGGTTAGGGTTAGGGTTAGGGTTAATGTAAGGGTAATGGTTAGGTTTAGGGTAAGGGTAAGGTTTAGGGTTAGGTTTAGGGTGAGGGTAAGGGTAAGGGTTACTGTTAGGGTTAGAGTTAGGGTTAGATTAAGGATTAGGGTTAGGGTTGGGTTAGGGTTAGGGTTAGGGTTAGCATTAAGGTTAGGGTTAAGGTTAGGGTTAGCATTAAGGTTAGGATTAGGGTTAGGGTAAGGGTAAGGGTTAGGTTTAGGGTTAGTGATATTGTTAGGGATTAGGGTTAGTGTTAGGGTTAGGGTTACGTTTAGGGATAGGTTAGGGTAAGGGTAAGGGTTAAGGTTAGGGTTAGGTTTAGGGTTAAGGTTAGGGTTAGGGTTAGGGTAAGCGTTAGGGTAAGGTTTACGGTTAGTGTTAGGGTAAGGGTAAGGTTTAGGGTTAGGTTTAGGGCTAGGGTGAGGGTAAGGGTAAGGGTTGGGGTAGGGTTAGTGTTAGGTTTAGGGTTATAATTAGGGTAAGGGTTAGGGTTAGGGTTAGGGTTAGGGTTAGAGTTAGGGTTATGATTAGGGTAAGGGTTAGGGTTATGGTTAGGGATAGGGTAAGGGTTAGGGTTATGGGTTAGGGTTATGTTTAGGGTAAGGGTTAGGGACAGGGATTAGGGTTAGGGTTATGGTTAGTGTAAGGGTTAGGGTTAGGGTTACGTTTAGGGTTAGTGTAAGGGTTAGGATTAGGGTTAGGGTTCGGGTAAGGGTTATTGTTAGGGTTAGGGTAGGGGTATGGGATAGGGTTAGGGTTAGGGTTAAGGAAAGGGTAAGGGTTAGGGTTAGGGTTAGGGTAAGGATTAGGGTTAGGGTTAGTGTTAGGGTAAGGTTTAGGGTTAGGGTTATGGTTAGGGTTAGCATTAAGGTTAGCGTTAGGGTTAGGATTAGGGTTAGGGTTAGGGTTAGGGAAAGGGTAAGGGTAAGGGTTAGGGTTAGGGTTAGGGTAAGGATTAGGGTTAGGGTTAGGGTTAAGGATAGGTTTAGGGTTAGGGTTAGGGTAAGGGTTAGGGATAGGGTTAGGGGTTAGGGTTAGCGTTAGGGTTGGGGTAAGGGTAAGATTTAGGGTTAGGGGTAGGGTTAGATGTTAGGGTTTGGGTTAGGGTTAGTGTTAGGTTTAGTGTTCGGGTTCGGGTTAGGGTTAGTGTAAGTGTTAGGATTAGGGTTAGGGTAAGGGTTAGGGTTAGGGTTAGGGGTTAGTGTTAGGGTTACGGTTAGGTTAAGGGTAAAAGTTTGGGATAGGGTTAGGTTTAGGGGTAGAGTTAGGGTAAAGGTAAGGGTTAGGGTTAGGGTCAGGGTAAGGGTAAGGGTTAGGGTTTATGTTAGGGTTAGTTTTAGGGTTAGGGCTAGGGTGAGGGTAAGGCTAATGGTTAGGGTTAGGGTTAGGTTTAGGTTTAGAGTTAGGGTTAGGGTTAGGTTTAGGGTTAGGCTTAGGGTAAGTTTAAGGGTTAGGGTTAGGGTTAGGGTTAGGGTTAGTGTAAGGGTAAGTGTATTGTTAGGGTTAGTGTTAGGTTTAGGGTGAGGGTGAGAGTAAGGTTAAGAGTTAGGGTTTATGTTAGGGTTAGGGTAAGGGTAAGGTTAGGGTTTATGTTAGGGTTAGGTTTACGCTTAGAGTTAGGGTTAGGGTAAGGGTTTGGGTCAGGGTTAGGGTTTGGGTTAGGTTTAGGTTTAGAGTTAGGGTTAGAGTTAGGTTTAGGGTTAGGGTTAGGTTAAGGGTAAGGGTTAGGGTTAAGGTTAGGGTTAGGGTTAGGGTTAGGGTTAGGGTAAGGGTAAGTCTTAGGGTTAGGGTTAGTGTTAGGGAAAGGGTAAGGGTTAGGGTTAGGTTTAGGGTTAGGGTAAGTATTAGGGTCGTGGTTAGGTTTAGGTTTAGGGTTAGGGTTAGGGTTAGGTTTAGGGTTAGGGTTAGGTAGGTTAAGGGTAAGGTTTAGGGTTAGGGTTAGGGTTAGGGGTTAGGGTTAGAGTTAGGGTTAAGGTAAGGGTAAGGGTTAGGTTTAGAGTAAGTGTAAGGTTTAGGGTTAGAGTAAGTGTAACGGATAGGGTTAGGGTTAGGGTTAGGGTTAGGTTTAGTTTTAGGGTTAGGGTAAGGGTAAGGGTAAGGGTTAGGGTTAGGGTTAGGTTTAGGTTTAGGGTTAGGGTTAGGGTTAGGATAAGGGTAAGGGTTAGGGTTAAGGTTAGGGATAGTGTTAGGGTTAGGGATAGGGTTAGAGTAAGGATTAGGTTTAGGGTCAGGGTTAGCTTTAGGGTTAGGGTTAGGGTTAGGGTTAGGGTTAGGGCATGGTAAATGTAAGGGTTAGTTTTAGGTTAAGGGTTAGGGTTAAGGTTAGGTTTAGGGTTAGGGTACGGGTAAGAGTTAGGGTTAGGGTAAGGGTTAGTGTTAGGGTGGGCGTTAGGGTTAGGGTTAGGGTTAGGTTTAGGGGTTAGGGTTAGTGTCAGGGGTTTGGGTTAGGGTTAGGGTTAGGGTTAGTGTTAGTGTAAGGGTTAGGGTTAGGGTTAACGTTAGGGTTAGGGTTAGGTTTAGGGTTATGGTAAGGGTAAAGATAAGGGTTAGGTTTAATGTTAAGGTTAGGGTTAGGGTTAGGGTTAGATTAGGTTAAGGGTAAGGGTTGGTGTTAGGGTTAGGGTTAGGTTTAGAGTTAGGGTTAGGGTTAGGTTTACGGTTAGGTTTAGGGTAAGGTTAAGGGTTAGGGTTAGGGATAGGGTCAGGTTTAGGGTTAAGGTTAGGGTAAGTGTAAGGGTTAGCGTGAGGGTTAATGTTAGGGTTAGGGTTAGGGTTAGGGTAGGGGTAAGGGTTAGGGTTAGGGTTAGTGTTAGGGCTAGGGAAAGGTTAAGGGTTATGGTTAGGGTTAGGGTAAGTAGTAGGGTTAGGGTTAGCGTTAGGGTAAGTGTTAGGGCCAGGGTTAGGGTTATGGTTAGGTTTAGGTTTAGGGTTAGGGTAATGGTAAGAGTTAGGTTTAGGGTTAGTGTTAGGGTTAGGGTTAAGGTTTGCGTTAGGGTTAGGGTAAGGATAAGTTTTATTGTTAGGGTTAGGGTTAGGGTAAGGGTAAGTCTTAGGGTTAGGGTTAGGGAAAGGGTAAGGGTTAGGGTTAGGTTTAGGGTTAGGGTAAGGATTAGGGTTAGGGTTAGGGTTAGGGTTAAGTTTAGGTTTGGTGTGAGCTTTAAGGTTAGGGTTAGGGTTGGGGTAAGGTTTAGGGTTAGGGTTAGGGTTAGGTTTAGGGTTAGGGTTAGGGTTAGGTTTAGTGTTAGGGTTAGGTTAAGGGTAAGGTTTAGGGTAAGGGTTAGGGTTAGGTTTAGGGTTAGGGTTAGGTTAAGGGTAAGGTTTAGGGTAAGGGTTAGGGTTAGGGGGTGGGTGTGGTAGGTAGGGTTAGGGTTAGGGTTAAGGTAAGGGTAAGGTTTAGGTTTAGGGTAAGTGTAAGTTTTAGGGTTAGGGTTAGGGTAAGGGTAAGGGATAGGGTTAGGGTTAGGGTTAGGTTTAGTTTTAGGGTTAGGGTAAGGGTTAGGGTTAGGGTTAGGTTTAGGTTCAGGGTTAGGGTTATGGTTAGGGTTAACGTAAGGGTAAAGGTTAGGGTTAAGGTTAGGGATAGTTTTAGTGTTAGGGATAGGGTTAGTGTAAGTGTTAGGGTTAGTGTCAGGGTTAGCCCTTAGGTTTAGGGTTATGGTTAGGGTTAGAATTAGGGTTAGGGTTAGGGTTAGGGGTAGGGTTAGGTTTAGGGTTGGGGTTAAGGTTAGGGTTAGGGTGAGGGTAAGGGTAAGTGTTGGGTTTAGGGTTAGGGTTAGGGTGAGGTTAAGGGTAAAGGTTGGGTGTAGGGTAAGGGTTAGGGTTAGGGTTAGGTTGCGGGTTAGGTTTAGGGTTAGTGGTTAGTGTTCGGGTTAGGGTTAGGGTTAGGTTTAGGTTAAGTGTAGGGGTTAGGGTTAATATTATTGTTAGGTTTAGGGTAAGTGTAAGTTTTAGGGTTAGGGTTAGGGTAAGGTTTGGGTTTAGGGTTAGGTTAAGCATAAGGGTTAGGGTTAGGATTAGGGTTAGGGTTGGTTTGGGGTTAGGGTTAGGGTTAGGGTTAGGTTTAGGGTTAGAGTAAGGATTAGGTTTAGGGTTAGTGTTAGGATTAGGGTTAGCATTAAGGTTAGGGTTAGGGTTAGGGTTAGGGTTAGGTTTAGGTTTAGGGTAAGGATAAGGGTTAGGGTTAGGGTTAGGCTTAGGGTTAAGGCTAAGGGGTATGGTTAGGGTTAGTGTTAAAGTTGGGTTTAAGGTTAGGGTTAGGGTAAGGGTAAGTGTTAGGGTTAGGGTTAGGGTTAGGGTAAAGGTTAGGGTTAGGGTTAGGGTTAGGGTTAGGGAAAGGGTAAGGGTTAGGGTTAGGGTTAGGGTTTGGTAAGGATTAGGGTAAGGTTTAGGGTTAGGGTAAATGTTAGGGTTAGGGTTATGGTTAGGTTTAGGGTTATGGTAAGAGTAAGGGTTAGGGTTAGGTTTAGGTTGAGGTTTAGGGTAAGGCTAAGGGTTAGGGTTAGGGTTAGGGTTTAGGGTTAGTGTTAAGGTTAGTTTTAGGGTTAGGGTAAAGGTAAGTTTTAGGGTTAGAGTTAGGGTTAGGGGTTAGGGTTAGGGTTAGGGTTAGGGTCAGGTTTAGGGTTAGGTTTAGGTTTGGGGTTAGGGTTAGTGGAAGAGTAAGGGTTGGAGTTAGGGTTAGGGTTAGGGTAAGGGTTAGGGTTAGGGTTAGGTTTGGGATTAGGGTTAGGGTAAGGGTAAGTGTTAGGGATAGGGTTAGGGTTAGTTTTAGGGTTAGGGTTAAGGTTAGGGTTAGGGTAAGGTTAAGGGTTGGTGTTAAGTTTAGGGTTAAGGTTACGTTACAGTTAGGGTATGTATTAGGGTTAGGGTAAGGGTTAGGGTTAGGGTTAGGGTTAGAGTTAGGTTAAGGGTTAGGGTTAGGGTAAGCTTAAGGGTTAGAGTTAGGTTTAGGGTTGGGGTTATTGTTATGATTAGGGATAGGGTAAGGGTAAGGGTTAGGGTTAGGGTTAAGGTTAGGGTAAGGGTTAGGGTTAGGGTTATGGTTAGGATTAGAGGAAGAATTAGGTTTAGGATAAGGGTAAGGGTTAGGGTTAGTGTTAGGGTTAGGGTTAGGATTAGGGTTAGGGAAAGGGTAAGGGTTAGGTTTAGGGTTAGGGTATGGGTTAGGGTTAGCGTTAGGGTTAGGGTTAGGGTTAGGTTTAGGGTTACGGTTAGGGGTTAGGGTTAGGGTTAGGGTTAGGGTTAGGGGTTAGGGTTAGGGTTAGGGTTAGGGTTAGGTTTAGGGTTAGGGTAAGGATAAGGGTTACGGATACGGTTAGGGTTAGGGTAAGGATTAGTGTTAGGGTTAGGGTTAGGGTTAGGTTAGGGTAAGGGTAAGGGTTAGGGTTAGGTTTAGGGTTAGGGTTAGGTTAAGGGTAAGGTTTAGGGTAAGGGTTAGGGTTAGGTTTAGGGTTAGGGTTAGGTTAAGGGTAAGGTTTAGGTTAAGGGTTAGGGTTAGGGGTTAGGGTTAGGGTTAGGGTTAAGGTAAGGGTAAGGTTTAGGTTTAGGGTAAGTGTAAGTTTTAGGGTTAGGGTTAGGGTAAGGGTAAGGGATAGGGTTAGGGTTAGGGTTAGGTTTAGTTTTAGGGTTAGGGTAAGGGTTAGGGTTAGGGTTAGGTTTAGGTTCAGGGTTAGGGTTATGGTTAGGGTTAACGTAAGGGTAAAGTTTAGGGTTAAGGTTAGGGATAGTTTTAGTGTTAGGGATAGGGTTAGTGTAAGTGTTAGGGTTAGTGTCAGGGTTAGCCCTTAGGTTTAGGGTTATGGTTAGGGTTAGAATTAGGTTTAGGGTTAGGGTTAGGGGTAGGGTTAGGTTTAGGGTTGGGGTTAAGGTTAGGGTTAGGGTGAGGGTAAGGGTAAGTGTTGGGTTTAGGGTTAGGGTTAGGGTGAGGTTAAGGGTAAGGGTTGGGTGTAGGGTAAGAGTTAGGGTTAATTTTAGGGTTAGGGTGCGGGTTAGGTTTAGGGTTAGTGGTTAGTGTTCGGGTTAGGGTTAGGGTTAGGTTTAGGTTAAGTGTAGGGGTTAGCGTTAATATTAGGGTTAGGTTTAGGGTAAGTGTAAGTTTTAGGGTTAGGGTTAGGGTAAGGTTTGGGTTTAGGGTTAGGTTAAGCATAAGGGTTAGGGTTAGGATTAGGGTTAGGGTTGGTTTGGGGTTAGGGTTAGGGTTAGGGTTAGGTTTAGGGTTAGAGTAAGGATTAGGTTTAGGGTTAGTGTTAGGATTAGGGTTAGCATTAAGGTTAGGGTTAGGGTTAGGGTTAGGGTTAGGTTTAGGTTTAGGGTAAGGATAAGGGTTAGGGTTAGGGTTAGGGTTAGGGTTAAGGCTAAGGGGTATGGTTAGGGTTAGTGTTAAAGTTGGGTTTAAGGTTAGGGTTAGGGTAAGGGTAAGTGTTAGGGTTAGGGTTAGGGTTAGGGTAAAGGTTAGGGTTAGGGTTAGGGTTAGGGAAAGGGTAAGGGTTAGGGTTAGGGTTAGGGTTTGGTAAGGATTAGGGTAAGGTTTAGGGTTAGGGTAAATGTTAGGGTTAGGGTTATGGTTAGGTTTAGGGTTATGGTAAGAGTAAGGGTTAGGGTTAGGTTTAGGTTGAGGTTTAGGGTAGTTAGGGGTTAGGGTTTAGGGTTAGTGTTAAGGTTAGTTTTAGGGTTAGGGTAAAGGTAAGTTTTAGAGTTAGAGTTAGGGTTAGGGGTTAGGGTTAGGGTTAGGGTTAGGGTCAGGTTTAGGGTTAGGTTTAGGTTTGGGGTTAGGGTTAGTGGAAGAGTAAGGGTTGGAGTTAGGGTTAGGGTTAGGGTAAGGGTTAGGGTTAGGGTTAGGTTTGGGATTAGGGTTAGGGTAAGGGTAAGTGTTAGGGATAGGGTTAGGGTTAGTTTTAGGGTTAGGGTTAAGGTTAGGGTTAGGGTAAGGTTAAGGGTTGGTGTTAAGTTTAGGGTTAAGGTTAGGTTACAGTTAGGGTAAGTATTAGGGTTAGGGTAAGGGTTAGGGTTAGGGTTAGGGTTAGAGTTAGGTTAAGGGTTAGGGTTAGGGTAAGCTTAAGGGTTAGAGTTAGGTTTAGGGTTGGGGTTATTGTTATGATTAGGGATAGGTAAGGGTAAGGGTTAGGGTTAGGGTTAAGGTTAGGGTAAGGGTTAGGGTTAGGGTTATGGTTAGGATTAGAGGAAGAATTAGGTTTAGGATAAGGGTAAGGGTTAGGGTTAGTGTTAGGGTTAGGGTTAGGATTAGGGTTAGGGAAAGGGTAAGGGTTAGGTTTAGGGTTAGGGTATGGGTTAGGGTTAGCGTTAGGGTTAGGGTTAGGGTTAGGTTTAGGGTTACGGTTAGGGGTTAGGGTTAGGGTTAGGGTTAGGGTTAGGGGTTAGGGTTAGGGTTAGGGTTAGGGTTAGGTTTAGGGTTAGGGTAAGGATAAGGGTTACGGATACGGTTAGGGTTAGGGTAAGGATTAGTGTTAGGGTTAGGGTTAGGGTTAGGTTAGGGTAAGGGTAAGGGTTAGGGTTAGGTTTAGGGTTAGGGTAAGGGTTAGGGTTAGGGTTAGTGTTAGGGTTAGCATTAAGTTTAGGGTTAGTGTTAGGGTAAGGGTAAGGGTTAGAGTTAGGGTTAGGGTTAGGGGTTAGGGTTAGGTTTAGGTTTAGAGTTTTGGTTTGGGTAAGGCTAAGGGTTAATGTTAGGGTTAGATTTAGGGTAAGTTTTAGGGTTAGGGGTTAGGTTTATTGTTAGGGTTATGGTAGGGAAAGAGTAAGGGTTAGGGTTAGGGTTAGGGTAAGTGTTAGGGTTAGGGTTAGGGTTAAGGTTAGTGTTAGGGTTAGGTTTAGGGTTAGTGTAAGGATAAGGCTTAGGGTAGGTTAGGGTTGGGGTTAAGGTTAGGGTTAGGGTTAGGGTTAGGATTAGGGTTAGGTTTAGGTGTAGGGTTAGGGTTAAGGTAAGTGTAAATGTTAGGGTTAGGGTTAGGTTTAAGGTTAGGGTTAGGGTTAGGTAAAGGGTAAGGTTTAGGGTTAGGGTTAGTGTTAGGTTAGGATTAGGGTAAGGGTAAGTGTTAGGGTTAAGGTAAGGATTACAGTTATGGTTAGGGTTAGGGTTAGGCTAAAGGTTAGGGTTAGGGTGAGGGTTAGGGTTAGCATTAAGGTTAGACTTAGGGTTAGGGTAAGGGTAAGGGTTATGATTAGGGTTAGTGTTAGGTTTAGGGTTAGGGTAAGGTAAGGGTTAGGGTTAAGGTTAGGGATAGGGTTAAGGTTAGGGTAGGGTTAGGGTTAGGCTTAAGGTTAGGGTAAGGGTTAGGGTTAGGTTTAGGGATAGGATTAGCGGTTAGGGTTGGGCTAGGGTTAGGGTTATGGTAAGGTTTATGGTTAGGGTTAGGGTAAGGGTAAGTGTTATGGTTAGGGTTAGGGTCAGGGTTAGGGTTAGGGTAAGGGTTAGGGTTAGGGTTACGGTTAGGTTTAGGGTTAGGTTTAGGGTTAGAGTAAGTGTTAGGTTTAGGGTTAGGGATAGGGTAAGGGTAAGGATTAGGGTTAGTGGTTAGGGTTAGGGTTATGGTTAGGTTTAGGGTTAGGGTTAGAGTAAGGGTAAGGGTGAGTTATAGGGTTAGGGATAGAGTTAGGGTTAGGTTTAGGGTTAAGGTTAGGGAAAGGGTTATGTTTAGGGTTAGGGTTAAGGTCAGGGTTAGGGTAAGGGTTAGGGTTAGGGGTTAGGGTTAGGGTTAGGGTTAGGGGTTAGGGTTAGGGTTAGGGTTATTGTGAGGGAAAGGGTTAGGGTAGGGTTAGGGTTAGAGTTAGTTTTAGGGTTAGGGTTAGGGTAAGGATTAGGTTTAGGATAGGGTTAGGATTAGCGGTTAGGTTTAGGCTTAGGGTTAAAATTAGGGTATGGGTTAGGGTTAGGTTTAGGGTAAGTGTTAGGGTTAGGATTAGGTTTAGGGTTAGGTTTAGGGTTTGGTAAGTGTTAGGGTTTGGGATAGGGAAAGGGTAAGGGTTAGGGTTAAGGGTTAGGGTTAGGGTTAGGGTTAGGTTTAGGGTTAGGGTTAGAGTAAGGGTAAGGAGAGGGTTAGGGTTAGGGTTAGGGTTAGTTTAGGGTTAGGGTAAGCATTAGGTTTAGGGTTAGTGTTAGGATTAGGGTTAGCATTAAGGTTAGGGTTAGGGTTAGGGTTAGGTTTAGGGTTAGGGTAAGGATAAGGGTTACGGATAGGGTTAGGGTTAGTGTAAGGATTAGTGTTAGGGTTAGGGTTAGGTTAGGGTAAGGGTTAGGGTTAGGGTTAGGTTTAGGGTTTAGGGTTAGGGTAAGGGTTAGGATTAGGGTTAGTGTTAGGGTTAGCGTTAAGGTTAGGGTTAGGGCTAGGGTACGGGTAAGGGTTAGGGTTAGGGTTAGGGGTTAGGGGTTAGGGTTAGGTTTAGGTTTAGGGTTAGAGTTTGGGTAAGGGTATGGGTTAATGTTAGGGTTAGGTTTAGGGTTAGGTTAGGGGAAGTGTTAGGGTTAGGGGTTAGGTTTAGTATTAGGGTTATGGTTAGGGAAAGAGTAAGGGTTAGGGTTAGGGTTAGGTTTAGGGTCAGGGTTAGGGTTAGGGTTAGGGTTAGGTTTAGGGTTAGGGTTAGGGTAAGGGTTAGGTTAGGGTTAGGGTTAGGGTAAGGTTTAGGGTTAGGGGTAGTGTTAGGGTAAGGGTAAGTGTTAGGGTTAGGGTTAGGTTTAGGGTTAAGGTTAGTGTTAGGGTAAGGGTAAGTGTTAGGGTTAGGGTTAGGGTTAGGGTAAGGGTTAGGGTTAGGGTTAGGGTTAGGTTTAGGTTTAGGTTTAGGGTTAGAGTAAGTGTTAGGGTTAGGGTTAGGGATACGGTAAGGGTAAGGGTTAGGGTTAGTGGTTAGGGTTAGTGTTATGGTTAGGTTTAGGGTTCGGGTTAGAGTAAGGGTAAGGGTGAGTGATAGGGTTAGGGATAGAGTTAGGGTTAGGTTTAGGGTTAAGGTTAGGGTCAGGGTTAGGGTAAGGGTTAGGGTTAGGGGTTAGGGTTAGGGTAAGGGTTAGGGTTAGGGGTTAGAGTTAGGGTTAGGGTTAGGGTTAGGGGTTAGGGTTAGGGTTAGGGTTAGGGTGAGGGAAAGGGTTAGGTTTAAGGTTAGGTTTAGGGTTAGACTTAGGTTTAGGCTTAGAGTTAGGGTAAGGGTTAGGGTTAGGGTTAGGGTTAGGGTTACGGTTAGGGTTTAGGGTTAGGGTTAGGGTGAGGTAAGGGTAGGGTTAGGGTTACGGTTAGGTATGGGTTAGGGTTAGGGTTAGGGTAAGGGTAAGTGTTAGGGTTAGGGTAAGGGTTAGGGTTAGGGTTACGGTTAGGTTTAGGGTTAGGTTTAGGGTTAGAGTAAGTGTTAGGGTTAGGGTTAGGGATAGGGTAAGGGTAAGGATTAGGGTTAGTGGTTAGGGTTAGGGTTATGGTTAGGTTTAGGGTTAGGGTTAGAGTAAGGGTAAGGGTGAGTTATAGGGTTAGGGATAGAGTTAGGGTTAGGTTTAGGGTTAAGGTTAGGGAAAGGGTTATGTTTAGGGTTAGGGTTAAGGTCAGGGTTAGGGTAAGGGTTAGGGTTAGGGGTTAGGGTTAGGGTTAGGGTTAGGGGTTAGGGTTAGGGTTAGGGTTATTGTGAGGGAAAGGGTTAGGGTAGGGTTAGGGTTAGAGTTAGTTTTAGGGTTAGGGTTAGGGTAAGGATTAGGTTTAGGGTTAGGGTTAGGATTAGCGGTTAGGTTTAGGCTTAGGGTTAAAATTAGGGTATGGGTTAGGGTTAGGTTTAGGGTAAGTGTTAGGGTTAGGATTAGGTTTAGGGTTAGGTTTAGGGTTTGGTAAGTGTTAGGGTTTGGGATAGGGAAAGGGTAAGGGTTAGGGTTAAGGGTTAGGGTTAGGGTTAGGGTTAGGTTTAGGGTTAGGGTTAGAGTAAGGGTAAGGGAGAGGGTTAGGGTTAGGGTTAGGGTTAGGTTTAGGGTTAGGGTAAGCATTAGGTTTAGGGTTAGTGTTAGGATTAGGGTTAGCATTAAGGTTAGGGTTAGGGTTAGGGTTAGGTTTAGGGTTAGGGTAAGGATAAGGGTTACGGATAGGGTTAGGGTTAGTGTAAGGATTAGTGTTAGGGTTAGGGTTAGGTTAGGGTAAGGGTTAGGGTTAGGGTTAGGTTTAGGGTTAGGGTTAGGGTAAGGGTTAGGATTAGGGTTAGTGTTAGGGTTAGCGTTAAGGTTAGGGTTAGGGCTAGGGTACGGGTAAGGGTTAGGGTTAGGGTTAGGGGTTAGGGTTAGGGTTAGGTTTAGGTTTAGGGTTAGAGTTTGGGTAAGGGTATGGGTTAATGTTAGGGTTAGGTTTAGGGTTAGGTTAGGGGAAGTGTTAGGGTTAGGGGTTAGGTTTAGTATTAGGGTTATGGTTAGGGAAAGAGTAAGGGTTAGGGTTAGGGTTAGGTTTAGGGTCAGGGTTAGGGTTAGGGTTAGGGTTAGGTTTAGGGTTAGGGTTAGGGTAAGGGTTAGGTTTAGGGTTAGGGTTAGGGTAAGGTTTAGGGTTAGGGGTAGTGTTAGGGTAAGGGTAAGTGTTAGGGTTAGGGTTAGGTTTAGGGTTAAGGTTAGTGTTAGGGTAAGGGTAAGTGTTAGGGTTAGGGTTAGGGTTAGGGTAAGGGTTAGGGTTAGGGTTAGGGTTAGGTTTAGGTTTAGGTTTAGGGTTAGAGTAAGTGTTAGGGTTAGGGTTAGGGATACGGTAAGGGTAAGGGTTAGGGTTAGTGGTTAGGGTTAGTGTTATGGTTAGGTTTAGGGTTCGGGTTAGAGTAAGGGTAAGGGTGAGTGATAGGGTTAGGGATAGAGTTAGGGTTAGGTTTAGGGTTAAGGTTAGGGTCAGGGTTAGGGTAAGGGTTAGGGTTAGGGGTTAGGGTTAGGGTAAGGGTTAGGGTTAGGGGTTAGAGTTAGGGTTAGGGTTAGGGTTAGGGGTTAGGGTTAGGGTTAGGGTTAGGGTGAGGGAAAGGGTTAGGTTTAAGGTTAGGTTTAGGGTTAGACTTAGGTTTAGGCTTAGAGTTAGGGTAAGGGTTAGGGTTAGGGTTAGGGTTACGGTTAGGGTTTAGGGTTAGGGTTAGGGTGAGGTAAGGGTAGGGTTAGGGTTACGGTTAGGGTATGGGTTAGGGTTAGGGTTAGGGTAAGGGTAAGTGTTAGGGTTAGGGTTAGGGTTAGGGTTAGGGTAAGGGTTAGGGTTAGGGTTAGGTTTAGGGTTAGGTTTAGGGTTTGGGTAAGTGTTAGGGTTAGGGTTAGGGTTACGGTAAGGGTAAAGTTTAGGGTTAGGATTAGGGTTAGGGAAAGTGTAAGGGTAAGGTTTAGGGTTAGGTTAGGTTTAAAGTTAGGGTTAGGGAAAGGGTAATTGTAAGGCTTAGGGTTAGGGTTAGGGTAAGGATATGGGTTAGGGTTAGGGTTAGGGTAAGGGTTAGGGTTAGGGTTTCGGTTAGCATTAAGGTTAGGTTTAGGGTTAAGGTAAGGCTCAAGTTTAGGCTTAGGGTTCGGTTTAGGGTAAGGGTAAGGGTAAGGTTTAGGGTTAGGTTGGTTTAAACTTAGGGTTAGGGAAAGGGTAAGGGTTAGGTTTAGGGTTAGGGTTAGGGTAGGATTAGGGTTAGAGTTAGGGTTAGGGTAACGGTTAGGGTTAGGGTTAGGGTTAGCATTAAGGTTAGGGTTAGGGTTAGGGTAAGGGTAAGGGTTAGGGTTAGGGTTACGGTTAGGGTTAGGTTTCGGTTTAGGGTTAGGGTAAGGGTAAGGGTTAGGTTTAGGTTTAGGTTCAGGGTTACGGTTAGGGTAAGGGATAGGGTTATGTTTTGGGTTAGGGTTAGGTTTATGGGAAGGGTTAGTGTTAGGGTTAGGGTAAGGGTTAGGGTTAGGGTTAGGGTAAGGCTAAGGGTTAGATTTAGGGTTAGGCTTAGGGTAAGGGTTAGGGTTAGGGTTAGGGTGAGCGTTAGGTTTAGGGTTAGGGTTAATGGTTAGGCTTAGTGTTAGGGTTAGGGTAAGGGTTCGGGTTAGGGTTAGTGTAAGGGTTAGGGTTAGGTTTAGGGTAAGGCTAACTGTTAGAGTTAGTTTTAGGGTAAGGGTTAGGGTTAGGTTTAGCGTTAGGGTAAGTTAAGGGTTCAAGTTAGGGTTAGGGTTAGGGTTAATGTTAGGGGTAAGGTTAGGGTTAGGGCTAGGGTAAGGGTAAGAGTTAGGTTTAGGGTTAAGGTTAGGATAAGGGTAAGGGTTAGGGTTAGGGTTAGGGTTAGGGTTAGGGTTAGGGAAAGGTAAGAGTTAGGGTTAGGGTTAGGTTTAGGGTTAAGGTAAGGGTTAGGGTTAGGGTTAGGGTAAGGGTTAGGGTTAGATTTAGGGTAAGGGTTAGGGTTAGGGTTAGGGTTAGGTGTAGGGTAAGGGTTAGGGTTAAGGTTAGGGTTAGGTTTAGGGTTAGGGTAAGGGTAAGGGTAAGGGTTAGGTTTAGGTTTAGGTTCAGGGTGAGTGTTAGGGAAAGGTTTAGGGTTAGGGTTAGTGTTAGGTTCAGGGTTAAGGTTAGGGTTAGTGTTAGGGTAAGGGTAAGGGTTAGCGTTAGGGTTAGGTTTAGGGTAAGGGTAAGGGTTAGGGTTAGGGTTAGGGTTAGGGTTAGGGTAAGGTTTATGGTTAGGGTTAGGGTTAGGATTAGGGTTAGGGTTAGGGTAAGGGTAAGGGTTAGGGTTAGGTTTAGGTTCAGGGTTAGGGTTAGGGTAAGGGTGAGTTATAGGGTTAGGGATAGAGTTAGGGTTAGGTTTAGGGTTAAGGTTAGGGAAAGGGTTATGTTTAGGGTTAGGGTTAAGGTCAGGGTTAGGGTAAGGGTTAGGGTTAGGGTTAGGGTTAGGGTTAGGGTTAGGGGTTAGGGTTAGGGTTAGGGTTATTGTGAGGGAAAGGGTTAGGGTAGGGTTAGGGTTAGAGTTAGTTTTAGGGTTAGGGTTAGGGTAAGGATTAGGTTTAGGGATAGGGTTAGGATTAGCGGTTAGGTTTAGGCTTAGGGTTAAAATTAGGGTATGGGTTAGGGTTAGGTTTAGGTAAGTGTTAGGGTTAGGATTAGGTTTAGGGTTAGGTTTAGGGTTTGGTAAGTGTTAGGGTTTGGGATAGGGAAAGGGTAAGGGTTAGGGTTAAGGGTTAGGGTTAGGGTTAGGGTTAGGTTTAGGGTTAGGGTTAGAGTAAGGGTAAGGGAGAGGGTTAGGGTTAGGGTTAGGGTTAGGTTTAGGGTTAGGGTAAGCATTAGGTTTAGGGTTAGTGTTAGGATTAGGGTTAGCATTAAGGTTAGGGTTAGGGTTAGGGTTAGGTTTAGGGTTAGGGTAAGGATAAGGGTTACGGATAGGGTTAGGGTTAGTGTAAGGATTAGTGTTAGGGTTAGGGTTAGGTTAGGGTAAGGGTTAGGGTTAGGGTTAGGTTTAGGGTTAGGGTTAGGGTAAGGGTTAGGATTAGGGTTAGTGTTAGGGTTAGCGTTAAGGTTAGGGTTAGGGCTAGGGTACGGGTAAGGGTTAGGGTTAGGGTTAGGGGTTAGGGTTAGGGTTAGGTTTAGGTTTAGGGTTAGAGTTTGGGTAAGGGTATGGGTTAATGTTAGGGTTAGGTTTAGGGTTAGGTTAGGGGAAGTGTTAGGGTTAGGGGTTAGGTTTAGTATTAGGGTTATGGTTAGGGAAAGAGTAAGGGTTAGGGTTAGGGTTAGGTTTAGGGTCAGGGTTAGGGTTAGGGTTAGGGTTAGGTTTAGGGTTAGGGTTAGGGTAAGGGTTAGGTTTAGGGTTAGGGTTAGGGTAAGGTTTAGGGTTAGGGGTAGTGTTAGGGTAAGGGTAAGTGTTAGGGTTAGGGTTAGGTTAGGGTTAAGGTTAGTGTTAGGGTAAGGGTAAGTGTTAGGGTTAGGGTTAGGGTTAGGGTAAGGGTTAGGGTTAGGGTTAGGGTTAGGTTTAGGTTTAGGTTTAGGGTTAGAGTAAGTGTTAGGGTTAGGGTTAGGGATACGGTAAGGGTAAGGGTTAGGGTTAGTGGTTAGGGTTAGTGTTATGGTTAGGTTTAGGGTTCGGGTTAGAGTAAGGGTAAGGGTGAGTGATAGGGTTAGGGAGTAGGTTAGGTTAGGTTAAGGTTAGGTTTAGGGTTAAGGTTAGGGTCAGGGTTAGGGTTAGGGTTAGGGTTAGGGGTTAGGGTTAGGTAGGGTTAGGGTTAGGAGTTAGGGTTAGGGTTAGGGTTAGGGGTTAGGGTTAGGGTTAGGGTTAGGGTGAGGGAAAGGGTTAGGTTTAAGGTTAGGTTTAGGGTTAGACTTAGGTTTAGGCTTAGAGTTAGGGTAAGGGTTAGGGTTAGGGTTAGGGTTACGGTTAGGGTTTAGGGTTAGGGTTAGGGTGAGGTAAGGGTAGGGTTAGGGTTACGGTTAGGGTATGGGTTAGGGTTAGGGTTAGGGTAAGGGTAAGTGTTAGGGTTAGGGTTAGGGTTAGGGTTAGGGTAAGGGTTAGGGTTAGGGTTAGGTTTAGGGTTAGGTTTAGGTTTGGGTAAGTGTTAGGGTTAGGGTTAGGGTTACGGTAAGGGTAAAGTTTAGGGTTAGGATTAGGGTTAGGGAAAGTGTAAGGGTAAGGTTTAGGGTTAGGTTAGGTTTAAAGTTAGGGTTAGGGAAAGGGTAATTGTAAGGCTTAGGGTTAGGGTTAGGGTAAGGATATGGGTTAGGGTTAGGGTTAGGGTAAGGGTTAGGGTTAGGGTTTCGGTTAGCATTAAGGTTAGGTTTAGGGTTAAGGTAAGGCTCAAGTTTAGGCTTAGGGTTCGGTTTAGGGTAAGGGTAAGGGTAAGGTTTAGGGTTAGGTTGGTTTAAACTTAGGGTTAGGGAAAGGGTAAGGGTTAGGTTTAGGGTTAGGGTTAGGGTAGGATTAGGGTTAGAGTTAGGGTTAGGGTAACGGTTAGGGTTAGGGTTAGGGTTAGCATTAAGGTTAGGGTTAGGGTTAGGGTAAGGGTAAGGGTTAGGGTTAGGGTTACGGTTAGGGTTAGGTTTCGGTTTAGGGTTAGGGTAAGGGTAAGGGTTAGGTTTAGGTTTAGGTTCAGGGTTACGGTTAGGGTAAGGGATAGGGTTATGTTTTGGGTTAGGGTTAGGTTTATGGGAAGGGTTAGTGTTAGGGTTAGGGTAAGGGTTAGGGTTAGGGTTAGGGTAAGGCTAAGGGTTAGATTTAGGGTTAGGCTTAGGGTAAGGGTTAGGGTTAGGGTTAGGGTGAGCGTTAGGTTTAGGGTTAGGGTTAATGGTTAGGCTTAGTGTTAGGGTTAGGGTAAGGGTTCGGGTTAGGGTTAGTGTAAGGGTTAGGGTTAGGTTTAGGGTAAGGCTAACTGTTAGAGTTAGTTTTAGGGTAAGGGTTAGGGTTAGGTTTAGCGTTAGGGTAAGTTAAGGGTTCAAGTTAGGGTTAGGGTTAGGGTTAATGTTAGGGGTTAAGGTTAGGGTTAGGGCTAGGGTAAGGGTAAGAGTTAGGTTTAGGGTTAAGGTTAGGATAAGGGTAAGGGTTAGGGTTAGGGTTAGGGTTAGGGTTAGGGTTAGGGAAAGGTAAGAGTTAGGGTTAGGGTTAGGTTTAGGGTTAAGGTAAGGGTTAGGGTTAGGGTTAGGGTAAGGGTTAGGGTTAGATTTAGGGTAAGGGTTAGGGTTAGGGTTAGGGTTAGGTGTAGGGTAAGGGTTAGGGTTAAGGTTAGGGTTAGGTTTAGGGTTAGGGTAAGGGTAAGGGTAAGGGTTAGGTTTAGGTTTAGGTTCAGGGTGAGTGTTAGGGAAAGGTTTAGGGTTAGGGTTAGTGTTAGGTTCAGGGTTAAGGTTAGGGTTAGTGTTAGGGTAAGGGTAAGGGTTAGCGTTAGGGTTAGGTTTAGGGTAAGGGTAAGGGTTAGGGTTAGGGTTAGGGTTAGGGTTAGGGTAAGGTTTATGGTTAGGGTTAGGGTTAGGATTAGGGTTAGGGTTAGGGTAAGGGTAAGGGTTAGGGTTAGGTTTAGGTTCAGGGTTAGGGTTAGGGTAAGGGTTAGGGTTAGTGTTAGTGTTAGGTTTAGGGTTAAGGTTAGGGTTAGGGTTAGGGTAAGGGTAAGGATTATGTTTAGGTTTAGGGTAACGGTTAGGGTTAGGGTAAGGGTTAGGTTTAGGGTGAAGGTTAGGGTTAGGGTTAGGGTTAGGGTTAGGGTAAGGGTAAGGGCTAGGGTTAGGGTTAGGGTTAGGTTCAGGGTTTGGGTAAGTTTTAGGCTTAGGGTTAGGGTTAGGCATAGGGTAAGGGTAAGGGTTAGGGTTAGGGGTTAGTGTTAGGGTTAGGGTTAGGTTTGGGGTTAGGATTAGAGTAAGGGTAAGGGAGAGGGTTAGGGTTAGGTTTATGGTTAGGGTTCGTTTTAGGGTTAGGGTTAGTTTAGGTTAAGGATTAGGTTTCGGGTTAGGGTTAGGGATAGTATTAAGGTTAGGGTTAGGGTTAGGGTAAGGGTAAGGGTTAGGGTTAGGGGTTAGGGTTAGGGTTAGGGTAAGAATAAGCGTTATGGTTAGGGTTAGGTTTAGGTTAACGTTTGGGGTTAAGGTAAGGGTTAGGGTTGGGGTAAATTTAAGGGTTAGGGTTAGGGTTAGGGTTAGGATTAAGGTTAGAATTAGGGTAAGGGTAAGGGTTAGGGTTAGGGTTAGGGTTAGGTTTAAGGGTCAGGGGTATGGTTACGGTTAGTGTTAAGGTTAGGTTAAGGTTTTGTTTAGGGTAAGGGTAAGTGTTAGGGTTAGTTTTAGGGTTAGGGTAAAGGTTATGGTTAGGGTTAGTGTTAGGGAAAGGGTAAGGGTTAGGGTTAGGGTTAGGGTTAGGGTAAGGATTACGGTAGGGTTTAGGGTTAGGGTAAATATTAGGGTTAGGGTTATGGTAATGGTAAGGGTTAGGGTTAGGTTTAGGTTGAGGGTTAGGGTTAGGGTAAGGGTAGGGTTAGGGTTAGGGTTAGTGTTAGGGTTAGTTTTATGGTTAGGGTAAAGGTAAGTTTTAGGTTTAGGGTTAGGGTTAGGGGTTAGGGTTAGGGTTAGGGTTAGGGTCAGGTTTAGGGTTAGGTTTAGGTTTGGGGTTAGGGTTAGTGTAAGAGTAAGGGTTAGAGTTAGGCTTAGGTTTAGGGTAAGGGTTAGGGTTAGGGTTAGGTTTGGGGTTAGGGTTATGGTAAGGGTAAGTGTTAGGGTTAGGGTTAGGGTTAGTTTTAGGGTTAGGGTTAGGGATAGGGTTAGGGTAAGGTTAAGGTTTTGGGTTAAATTA